>NC_134569.1:229078326-229158326 GCF_050947875.1 Dermacentor variabilis | reverse complement strand
GCAATAACATCCATAACACTCTCACGATGCAGCTCCTGTGTGCTGAATGTGGCTGTGAAAAGATTTTCTAATCTTCGAATAAACCTGATAAGCCATCCGGTTGGGTACAGTAGCCCACCGCTGTTTCGCAGCCTGGTGTACTGAGCGGCAGCAAGACGATGAACATCCTCCTTCTTTGTGAGAAGCAATTTATGGCATTCATCACACTCCAATTTCAACAGAAACTTCCTGGCAACATAACCACAAATGTAAAAAAAAATGAGCCGGTCGTCACTTTTTGCTTGTACACATGAGACATGGTCTGGTACAGGGCCCTGCATTTGATGCTCTGCAGTGGGAATGTCATCATCATCAAGAAAGCTTTGGATTAGGTCCCTTTTGCCAGGTTTTGGGCCTTCCATCATGTCTGGCTCGAGTAGGGCTGTAAGAACACCAGACTCAGCATTCCCATTAGCAATAGATCTGGCAAGCCCATCAAAACTTAGGCAAGGCACAGTAATGAGAAACTGTTGGGGTGTTGGATGGGTATTGCAACCGCTTGACTGTCGTGCTATAACGAAGAGATTTTCAACTGGGTCCTGACTCAGCTTTGAGGTCATTAAGTATTTGTAGCTAACATTCTTTGTCAGGTAGGTCAGCAACGACAGAACACTTGCAACTGTGACTCTCAGGCCAACAGCAGTAGATGCGGACAGGAATCCACCTCGACCACCTGCATGCAGCTCCCATTCGGTTAGGTACGCCAAAAATGAAAGAAGCTTTTCCACAGAAGCAGATTCTGGCCGCAGGGCTTGGCTTGGAAATTGGATGTGATTATTTCAATGAGGTCTCGGATCATTCTGCAACAGAAAATGCACCAAGAATTTACTTTTTAATATCCAGTTTATGGGCAAATATGTAGTGCTGTGATGTTTTACAGTACTATATATTTGCATCTTAAAGCAAGTGTTGCGCGTAAACTTACCCAAAGAAGATGAGCACTGGTTGAATCCTTTCACAGTTGCTTTCCAGCTCTGTCTCATACAGCCGAAGGCCGTTCAGCACCTTGCCACTGAACAGTTGCAACGCGTAAGACACCCTCATTTTTTAGAAGTTGTTCGGGTTGGTGTGACGACTTGTTATTCCTGCCATGGCTTGAAGAGTTACATTCGAGCCGTCAAGCTCCAGTGCTTTACGCAGCGGACGCAGGGAGACCTGCGAAATACACACCCACAAAAAAGACAAGCTGGTTCCACTTTACACTAATATACAGTACTAGACATATAAACAAGACCTGCTTGCAACAGGTGAAAGGCACTGAAAACAAATTGAGCTATCTTGTTACCTCGCCTGCTGGTGTGTTGTAGCTGCTCTTTAGGAGTCCATTCCTGAGGCACTTAATTAAGTGCGGAAAGTCAGACGCAAAGTGAAGTGAGCGGCTTACGTCAACTGGGTGCTGCACCTTGCGCTTTGTGAGTGAGAAAGTCACTCCAATTTCCATCAATGACCACATCTTCCTATTCCATGTTGCACCGTCACTAGTAATGAAGTCCACAAATAATCCTGTATTTTCTGCCAGGATAACTGCCTCCGTCATAATTTTCGTTAGCAGGCTTCCTTTTACATTTCCATGAGTGGCGAAAACGGCCAGGATCTGCGTCCACTTTCCGACAAACGGTACAAAACAAATGACCATCCCATGGTCACGCACGGTGTGTTTGTCAGACTTAGGTTTGAAGGAGCCCAGATCAACGAATCCTTCAATAAATGCACCGGAAGTAACAGCAAGGTTTTCTGAAAGCTTTATCTCATCGACAAGCAGTCCGCCATGTCTTTTGAAATGATCCATCGTGCTTGTTTTTTCCTTAAGGACTCTAAAAATTTTGGCACGAAAGCCAAATCCAGCCCTATAAGACTTCAGGTAATTGCTCAGCGTTGATTTTGCTGGGAGTGCAAGAATATTTTGCTTGCGCATGTGCTCATACAGTTTAGGTCCTTTCCTTTTCATAATTATACACTCGAGGATCCAGCTCTTTGTGTACGTCATTCCTCGCATACCTTTACGTTTAGCTGCTGCAAACATATGAATAGCAGCCTCTTTTTGTTTCGATGACAACGTTTCAAGTTTGCTCTTGAGGGCTTCTTCAGTGATTTTTGAATTTGCATTTTTCATCTCGCAAACCATCTGCTGAAGTGTTCTGGCACTTGTGGCCAGGCGCTTTGTCCTTTGCCGAGCCAGTTTCAAGTGCTTAGGAATGTTGCTTTTCAGAGGCTTTCTTGTCTTGAGCCGGGACTTCCTTGACTGTAGGCTCTTCCTTATATAGCGGTACGCTACACAGGTGGCACCTAAAGCACACACACAAAAAGAGTTGGGCTGGTTATTCTAATTTTCAGAGCAATGTTTATTCAACACATGTTGCAATATATAAAAATAAAAGGACACACGAGCCAAATTTTTATATTTTGCTTGTGGCTGTCTAACATTATTCTCGCAGCCAAAACACCCATTTCACTTGTGCTTTCCTGTTCTGGGCTACTGTCACCTTTATTAATTTGTAATAATATGTTAGGGTGAATCCAAATGGATAGTTCCCTGTAGGCGCTGTAAACGGTGAGTGACGGCCTTTTTCAATTAAGCGTTTAGTTTGCACTTGGATAGGTACGATGGTTTTATGATATGGTATTCTTCGGGATTGCAGAAATTTAAGAGCCTTGACGATGTCTCAAGTTTGTAGCTAGATGATATCACGTGCAAGCCAGTGTACAAGCGAAGCAGCTGATTTTGCCTTTTTTCATGTCTCAAGGGATGCTTTATCCCACATGAAAAAAAAATCTAATAGCACAGTATCGCAGAAGAAGTGGGTGCTTACCTTCTTTGCTTACTATTCCCGAGCAAGATCTGCTGACAATAGTGCCTTGCACGATGTCAATGGAGGGATTGAGGTAGCATCTAATGACTTTGCTGTAGTCGTTCTCAAACTCGGCTTGGTCCATGGCACCCTTGCAGAGAATAGCAGTATCTGAGTCTTCAAGAATCTCTTCCGCCTCCTTTAACTATCTTAATATCACTTCCTTCCTCTCTTGTCCGCGAAAGTATAGGCGGGCGGTAACTGTGTTTGCGCAGTCAGTCGTAAACGTCAGCACTCTTTCGTGAAAAAGAGCAAATGTATTTTTTCTTACAGTTGTCGTTGCAAACAGGACTCCATCGAAGTCTACCGCATCAAGTCGTGTCCACTTCTTCGATACGGTCACACTGTTCACGATGGTTTGAAGATCATGCTGAGGCACTGTCACATCCAGGCTGTAGTTGCCATCCGCGCCATCATCTTGGGATGACGAATCATGAACGTCGCGACGAGGCAAACGCACTTACTTCGTACGTGCAGCCGGGCACACTGCAACGCGTTTTCTCTCTGGTCTTCTCTGACGCATTTCCTTTGAGAGCTAAGATGGCAAATCGGGCAGGAGCGTGGGCACTGCGTCGTCGGTCAGCGCCGGTTTACCTCGAGGAATCCTTACTTCCTCACCGTTGACGAAATAAACATAGTCGCGCAAAATAAAATGCGCTTCAAAGTGCCTCTCACACACACTTGAAGTTTCGGAGAGTGGCTTATCTTTGCGGTGAGGATTCCTCTCCCATTGTTTCCGCCGGTGATTGTCTCTAGGCACTCCAAAAAGAGACAACGTGCGCCCATTTACTTTCCGAAAACCAGAATACCTGCTCTTGCATCCGGGCGCATAACAATGCGTATCACTTTTTTTCTTCTTCTCTTCCATTATCCAAAAAGCAACAACAGGGCAGCATCGAACAGAGCAACGGTCACGCTCGGCACTCTCAGCAGCTTCACTAGCAAAAATGCGAAAAGCACGCTGGCTCGTAGCAATAAGAATGACGCGGTAAAGCGCACGTGGGCAACGCGAGCTCCAACCGGCACGATCTCCTCGGGAAGTAAAGCCCCTTAAACTTCGTAAAGTACTGCCACGCTTTGAAGAATGCTGCCGCCTCCTCACGCGCTCTGGCCGAGGCCGACGCCGCGTCGCTATTGGCCTACTAGCATCACGTGGGCCCTCGCGCTGTGCATCAGCGCCATTTTTGCTCGAGAAGCGTCTACGGAGTGGCGAGGAGCGCATGCTGGCGCCGTTGCTACGCTCGAGCAGTGTAGGCGGCGCCACGGTCGAGGAGGGAGCGTGAAAGAGAGGAGAAACGAGGAGGAGTGAAGGCGGAGGAGGAGAGCGTCACTACTTTACGAAGTTTAAGGGATTTTATCGGGAAGAGCACGCCAGCGCCCCTAGCGGGAGTCTTCGCTCTTGGCTTCACGCTGCTTGTGCGCCCCAGCCCTCCGCTCTCCCCACTACCTCTCCCCACTACTTCTAGTTTACTGTAACAAGACGGGAAGGGGAACACGACGCAGTACATTTACAACGCTGAGCGCTGCGTGACGCTAGCGGTCAGAACAATGCAAAACTGAAACTGATCTGAACCTCCATTAAATAAAAGTCAAGATATCTCTTCTTGCTTGAAAAAGCCAGAGAGCTTAATGCAGACAAAAGTAGGAACCGTAACACTGTTATACAATGACTAATGTTTCGAGAGAATAGAATAAGGTAACTTTAGACTAAGGTAAAGGGGGTATGACACCCAATTTTTTATCACAATGTGTGCTGTGTGAGGTAATTCTTGGGCGTTCACGAATGCGTTGGCAAAATTTTAGCGCATATGAGCCAGCACGTAATTTGCCATTGATTTTTTTTCATATTACACTCGAACGGCATAACAGTCGAGCAACCCTGGCACATTCGTGAGTCGTGATGTCATAAGCTGCATGCTTGCCGAACGACCATGTATATTCCGGCGAAGAATTCGTCTTTCAGCTGCGCGCGCATGCGGGAAACTTCTGCTCTGTTCAGCTTGCCATTGGCATTGTTGAATTTGCAGCGGCTGAAACAATGCCACCGCGGCGCCTATGTAACGCTGTGTGGTGCCGGAGCGAAAGGAGCAAGGAGTGCTGCGTATCGTTCTTCCGGCTCCTAAAGGAGCCCGTCAAGCGAAAGACTTGGGAGATGAGTCTGGGCAGGAAAGACTGGCACTCGTCTGGCACTTTTTTGTTTTGTTCTCGGGATACTTCACACCAGACAGCTACGACGACGATTTGCTCCTGCTCGCCGAATTTGGGATAACCATCAAAATGCTGAGGCTGCGGCCAGACACGATGCTGACCGTGTTCGCGCACGACCCATCCAGCAGGCAGTGCGACGGCCAGATGTTAGCTTTGCTGTTTGTTTTTTTACAGATATCGTGTGCAATAAAGCTAGTTCAAGGAAAGATTCAGCTAAAGTACATCGAGCAGTATGCTTGCGTGTCGGACACATGTGCGCGGGCATTTGTTTACATATGCCACACGCAACTACAGAGGGGGAAAAAAGCGGGTGGGAACGCGCTCCAGCTTAACAAAATTGTAGTTTTGCTGAGTACGGATCCGATCTATGTTGACCGCGTTTACTACGTTGACTTCGCTGGCGCGCGCAAAAGCCGGCGCCCGCAAATCTCGAAGGCCCTGTTTCCTCGCTTGATCTGGTGGCTATGGAGTCGTCGAAGTCGAAATGCGCACCGTATACGACGCCATCGCTGCTTCTGCTGCTCAAAGATCCGTTGTTTGCTTCTTCACGCGAAGTTCGCGGTGTCGAGGACATGGCTCGCGATATCTGAAGCAAATACGGCAACAAACGGCAGCTCCGACCTCACTTGGTGCGGTGGCTGATTCAGTAGCAGACGATGGCTCGATTCCGTGCAGCACATGTCGTAACACATGGCATGGCAATATAGTGGTCAGCGCCGGAGGGAGGGGCTTAGCGCCGGCAAGTTCTAGCCCATATTTTGGACAGAAACGTGCTTTTACTGCAGAGTTTTTACACGTGTATAGCCATAATAGATCCACTACTACAATTTATTGCCATAATAGACCCTCTGCTACAAATGGAGTGCGTGCAGCAGGAGAACCTATGCTAGTGAGAACTGGAATAAAAGCTGGAAAACCATCCTCCAGAGATGGGTAGTCACTTGCATGACTCCTTTCATCTAAGTCCCACGAGAATCCTGTCGTTCCAGGTATTTCACCAGTTCGGAAGCATTTCAACGCTTGCCGTTTTCAAGCTGCAAAGTATTTGGTCCTATCCTACGGATAATCTTGAACGGACTTAAGGTTTTTTGACCAGACTTTCTCGAGTTCCTTACTCGAACAAGATCTCTTGGACGAAAATGATTGAATTTTGATGCGCAACAATGGTCTATGTACGTACGGTCTATATACACTTCGCCCAATTTGTTCGGCTTTCTAAAGCGTCAACGCTGCTCTCTCATACAGAAGCCTGTCGTGGATTCTTGTAGACGCGACTCTTTGCAGAATTTCGACATGGAGCGACTCGTCGTGCTAAGGACCGAACGTGCAGGCTGGAGGCAAGCGATGTAGCGAAGTCACGAAGTCTTGGAAGGACTCTCCAGGTTGCTGCCATCGGTCTCTGAAGATGATTCGATGGACGAGGCTGTTGGTGCTGTCTTCCTAGTGCATGTCCAGCACGCGGATGATATCCTGGAACTATATGTTGGCAAAGTCCGCTTGAGACGTTAAATCATAAAAAAGGCATTGACTTTCGAAGCTTAAGTTCCACAGCACCACAGCCTTCTTCCTCTCGTCCGGTAAAGTATCGCCTCCTGCCTCCAGTAGAAACATCTGGAATGAGTGCTCGCACATTTGCCACATTCCATCTAAGCAAGTGTACAGGGCGCAGCGAGGGAAGGCAGCGGCGGCAGCGCGAACGCCATGGCCCTAACGCCGGACCAAGGAGCAGTAGACGTTGCGGGCAGGGTGACGTCGACGCTTGCAGTAGTAGGTTGCAGAAGTAGAAAAGTTTCACCTCGTCGCCAGTAGTTGTATTCTCATGAGTTTTAGTTGCCCCGACGGGCGGCCGGAACACGAGGCATATGGAGCAGGCCAACGGCCGAGGGCGCGGTGTGCCGCAGGAAAGAGACCTTCTTTGGAACGGGGACGAAACGAAGACTGGCGTTTATTTCACAAGATGGGAAGGGGAACACGACGCAGTGCACTCGCAAGACTGAGTGCGGCGCTGCGCTAGCGGTCAGAATTAATCCAAAACTGAAACTAAACTGAGGATATAACAATGTACCACCACAGTTTTTCTGTATACATCGTCTACAAAAGTTCGAAACCGAAACTTCAGCATTCAGCACGCATGACCACTGAGATACGGACAACATGGGCACTCATATGGTCGTATTGTCCATCTGTCTGCGACACTGTAGCCTTGATGCAACCTTGTGACATCGTGTGAAGCAAGTGCAAGCGTCGGCTTGCGCCTTCGTGCGTGCAGCGATATGTGGAATGTTTTTCAGCTGCCGAACTCAATATATCGTTGCTTAAGGCCGTGAAAAGTTAGTCACATTCTTTTGGTGGGGAAACGATAATTGTCCGTTGCTGCTCGTGACATTTGTTTTCATCTTTTTGTTGCGATCGTCTGCTTTGAGCTAAGTTTCATGAAATTCGTGAGCAGAAGTTCAGAGACGGTGCGCAAAGATTTATGGCTAATTCAGCGAATCGCACCGGTGCGCACCAGGCCGCCCTTGCGCGATGATGATTGGATGAAACAGCGCACGAGGGTGCGCCGCGACCCACCAGTGTAGTGTTCCTGTTTATGCTCCCGCAGGTAGCGGAGTTGCGCATAGGTCCGGTTTATGATCCAGCTCTGCAGGGAAGCCACTCCTCGCGCGCGCAGGAGGCAAATGCCGCGCGGTGTTCCAGTTGCTTTTTTGTCTGCTGGTCGCGAGCTACATGCGGCAATAGTACGCAAGCGCTGAGCAAGATGGTACTTTTTAATGCAGGCTAAGCTCGAACGATTGGCGTAGCCGGAGAGGTGCCAACCCCCCGAAATTTGTAGCTTGTGTGTACATATATAAAGGCATATATACAAACACACGCACGAACGTACATATAGAGTAGGACCCCCCTCGATCCCTCGAAATAAAATCCGGACTCTACGACCGTGGATAGAACAGCTCAAAAGTTCGCGTGCAAATGGGCATTACCTTGCAACAAAAACCGGTGCAATGTTTTTCAGCATGCATATGAAGTTTTCTCGCGAAGGCGGAAGGCAAGAAATGTTTTAAAGGGTGTTGAAAGAAAACTTCACACACGTGTGGTAGACAATTATGTGAGCATGTTTTGGCTGTCGAAACGACAAGAATAATAAATGTCGCCAACAGAACTATCATGCCTGCAATTATGTCAGTGACCGTTGACCGTCATTCATCACTAAACTTCGTTCACTGCAGCTGTATGTTTTCGATATATGCCGTGCAGACACATAAATTTAAACGCATTTCAAATGTTCACATGCGCACATCTTATGCAAAGCTTACTTTTACGATTCATACCGCAAGCTGAACAGCTGCTTCGTAGCAGCAGATCTGCAAGTGGAAAAAGATTCAAGATGCACGAGCGTCTAGATCAAATTTATTGCGGACAAGGGAATGGATGAGCAATTCCTGGTGGCAACAGGGGATGAGCGCTGGTTCTTGGAGCTTTGGGGGCCAGAATTCAAAGCCATTGGAAAAGCAACATGTTATTAAGAGTAACAACAGGTTATTTTTACTGGACTGATCACATAAGATGACAAACTGGCAAATAATTATTCACACATTGCAGACTGTAATATGACAGCACATTTTTCTTTATCTCTTCATGCTACTCAGGTTAATTTACTATAACACAGCGCTTATTAAACGTACAAAAATAATTTCACATTCCTCACGTCGACTAAGGCTCATCGAAGCGCATCAATCGACTTTACATGAAAAATCAGAACGCCGACAAAAAAATAAGAGAGAAACGGAGCAGAGAAAAGCCAGGGTGCAGCGGGCAAATTGTACCTGCTAGTAGTTGTTCCGTTCTGAACACACTTTTCTGGAGCCGCACAGTCAGAACAATCGTACAAGCAACAAAGCGAATTGAGCGAGTTGGTAAGTTAACATTCTTGGCGTACATGTGCAGCGCGACACAGACGTGTCGTCCTTTCTTTGTACCGCGTCATTGCCGCTGCACATATGCACCGAAAATTGCACAAGTGAACAATTTCTCATGCCAGGCGTGCGCATTTCGTGTGTACAGGAGTGTCATTCGAGATAAATGCCGCTCTTGTGTAAACAAGCCGTACTAACCTCTGTAAACAAGGCGAAAGGACGTCGCATATCCTGGTCCCTTTAGGAGCCGGCCGGTGTCGTCCGTCCGCATGGCACCGCGTAAAAAGCTCTGCCACCTTTCGTGCGATTTGCGTAGTTTGGTGCGCTGCAACTCGTCATACTGGAATACAAGTGTCAAAATGATTTGCTTCGTAGCACGTCACCAAAGTCATTAACTTAATATCCTCGAATACCGTACCTGCAAACCGGAGCCAATCATTGCTACGCACGCTCGACTATCCGCTGATTGCAATTTTGATGGCACTGACAGAAACGAGTCGGCGCCGTTTCTGTAAAGTTGGCTTCGGAGCGCGCAGTTGATAATTTGACGTGATTTTGCACCACGTGATCGCACTCGGCGAATAGCGGTGTGAGCGGCGCCGGAAAAGTTATGCGCAACTCTGCTCCCTGCGGGAGCACATACAGGATTACTACACCAGTGCGATTTGTCGAGGATGCCATTACTGTTTCTGTAGTTTGGACATTTCAGCTTGAAATCGAGTTCTACAACACACATGTGCATATGGGACCAATACAGTGTAGTTCCCAAGCGGACTTTTCAAGACCATGCGGGAAAATTTTTCTACAGAGTACCACGGGTTTCAGCACAATAAAAAGCACAAGAAGTCCTACTAAATTATATGCTTGTTCACCGGCACCAGCACGCATGATGACCGAGGCACCAACCCTGACACATCCCTACCCATAATTTCGAGATACATGCTGACAGGAGAGCCAAGTACAGTTCTGGTAGCTGACCCATTGGAAACAGGAACGGCGACATATCACGGCAAGGTCGCGCTGATGCTTTACTGTTAATGCAATGTGACAAAACAAGCATTAGAAGCAGTATGTTAACAGACATGACTGCACGCTAATCTGGACATGATGGAGGAGTTGTCAAGCTGAAGCGCATTCGAGCCGGTACGCGACACTTGTCGTCCGGCTGCGGAGAACAGCATGCGAGTTTCTTCAGCGACTCGACTTCTAAGCTACCGCGCTTGTACGTCACCGCGATGTTCATTTTGCGCGCCCACGTTCTTGTGCTCTTCGCCGGCACTGCCCTCCGCACCGAATCACCGCGCTTCAGTCGTTCATCTAAGCGGTGAGATTTCGTATTTGCATCCGTCCCGCTTTAACTACATCCGGCTGCTACCGCCTGTGAAGTTGGGACAAGACTACCGGAAGAGGCGCGTCTGGCCAGCGGTGAAGCCCTCCGGTGTAGACATTGGCATCTGTCTGTTTCGCCGTCGTCATTGGTCCACGTTCTGCTTGCTTTGGCAACAAACGCAAGGCTGCCTCGACACACATTGGTTGCTGATTGCCACTTGGGAGCGTTTGAGGCTCGTGTTTTTACTCGTATACTGTGACGTCATCATTGTCCTTACACTTCACGTGTAGGGTGCAGCAGCTATTGCACCGAGGTTTACCGGCTGAGATATTGTGGGCTCTTCCGTTTGAGGTTAAAGAAACGCTTTTGATGTTTGCCATCGCAGAAATCTGACAAAATTAAAAGTCAAATGACATCAAAGCATTTCTTATGAGCTGTGAATGCGAAAACATTATTGTTCCATCGAACGCGCCGCTGAGCGGTTCTTCGATATATCCCTTTCAGATGCCGATTAATTCTATTGATCTAAAGCTTCATTTCACCGCATTCATCACATAATCAGAATAATAAAACGCATGGAACTGCATAATGCAATGAAAATTTTCAATTCTTTAGTCACTTTCGTCAAGTTTACAGAATGCAGACTCCATACGAAGACTCACAACTGGAATATCAAGTATGAGAACATAAACTCTTTCATGCATATATAGACTTAAAGAAATATGCACATCTCACGCACTGTGGGAATCGATGTAAGCGAAGCTTTGCATGCTGTTTGCTTTGATGGACGATAATTAGCCGCGATGTTCGCTGCGAATGTGTAATTGCTTCAGCGTTTAGTCCAATACAAGAGTGGTGAGTTTATGTTAAACGTTACTTTGCGTGCACCACTGCTGTTCGTCTTCGTAGTCCACAGAACACGCAGGGAGACTTGTTTGCTTGAGGCCTTGTTGTGCATCATTGTTCATAATCTCTGAAAGGGCTGAGCATTATCATTGCCTCACGTGACACATCGCATCGTGACAGAATTAAGTGTACAGAACAACATTTCCCCAGCAACGACTAGTCAGCAAGGGAACCGTTCGCTGCGCTTTCGGCTGCTGGAATGGAGCGTTCGGACGTGTGGCACACGGACGCGGCAGCGCATCGTGCTTCAACACCACGGCTACATACCGGCAGAGACGCCAGCTCCAAGCGTTCTCTCCAGGCTATGGACGGTTGTAATGTTTACACTATCACATCCCAGCACGTGACCTCTACAGCCCAGCACCTTCATTTTTGTCGCATAGGAAAGGAAGCACAAAACGTGCCATACGCACAAACTGTGACACGCTGCTGCGGCGGCGAGCGCAATCCCGGGGTGTTGCAAGAAACCATAGGGTGCGCTGGGGCCCAACCAGCTTTCCGAACCCCATATATATATATACATATATATATATATATATTTCTTGCACTTGAAGGAACTTCGTGTGTCCTCGAAGAATTGAGCGCTGAAGTGGCTGCGTTACATGAGTATATGCAAGATCCCACAGTAGGAGACAGTTCAGTTTAACTGCCTGAGTCCTCTCGGTGGCGTAATCGTCCTTCGTGTTTTTGTCGCATACTTTGCTATCACTAATGCTGCTTCGCCTTTCCAGTGAAACGGCAGCCTCTCTCTTTCTTTTTCTGTGAGTCCGATTATAAGCGCTGCTGCGCATGAGTGCTGTTGATTCTGATTTTGAGTGCACCGGCTTGGCCTTATTTTGGTTGCTAAATGCAGTGTTCCCCAACTCCCATGCACCAAAACTAAAAAGAAAGAGCAGTTGCGTAACTCGAAGAGAACCTAGTGTATATTTTTTCGAGTGCAGTGGAGTAGCCACCAGTAATTCTTTCGTTACTGTGATTTAATTCGGTAATTGTAAGTAATTATTTAATGTCGCGTTCCTAGTTAAGGGACACACGAGTCGTAAAGCTTTGCTGTGGAACAGGCGTCCATCTTGTCTACCTTTATTCTCACTTCATTCTCCTCTTCTCCTGTCCCCAGGCTCCTGCGCTTCATCTTCTATTCGAAGGCTCATACCGTTTCACCATTCTAGGCTTCTTTTGCTAACCCCTGCTGAGGTAATACTTGAAAATGTTTACAATCGAAGCACATTTAACTGAGCCACGTTCACCAATGTACCACATAGTCTTCAATGTTCCTTTCTGAGTGGCTGTCTTTGTCACAGAGTAAGGACCATAACATTTGGCGCTGGGTTCTCTTACTCTTTTCCTAACTAGAACTAGGTCGGTGACTTGAATTTCTGGGATATCTGAGCAATGTCTCTTGTCAAATTTTTTTTCATTCGTTTACGGTATCTCTCCTCCTGCAATTTTTGTTTCCTCTCCTCGACAATCTTATGATTTTCTAACAGCCGCAGCTTACGGCCCACCTGAAGAATAGGGGTTTCTCCTGAAGAAGCGAAATGTGGGCTGCATCCCAAGCCATTTGTGTAGGAGCGATTGTGATGTCTTACAGCTGCTTCTAAAGAGCATTTCCATCCACCAGGAAAACTATCGTACATCCTAATGTATTGTTTGACATCTCGTATTGCACACTCTGCAAGCCCATTCGCCGCGGGATGGTATGGCGCACAGAAGTTGATTGATATATTGTGGTCTCGAGCCAATCATGCTAGTTTTTCACTCTTGAACGCTGGACCGTTGTCACATACGATATTCTGGTTGTCCTAAACATATCCCGTTCGAGGAGGGCGATGACATTTATTCGCATCTTCTTTTCCTGCCTATGCCGCGACCATCCTGGTGCATTCATCTATGGCAAAGCTTGCGTTTTTCGGACTCCTTCTCCTTTCTTATTTAGCTCGGCGAAATCCAGGTGTATAACTTCGAAAGGCACGTTCGAGTGGAAAGGTATTATTATGGCGTCCGTAGGTTGCTTATATTTAACTTTGTTGACTTGACAAGTGTAGCATGAACGAACGTATTGATTGACGTCTTCTTTATATACAATACAATACAATACAATATATTTTATTAACTCTCTCAAGGTTACATTAGCAACAAAGGAGAGAGGACGGAAGGCAAAAAACTGCGTTGTTGCAGCTTGAGAACCACCCTGCGCCCTCTGCCGGGTTGCATAGCCCAGCAGCTGATCACAGCAGCCGTGGAAGAGCGCACTCACAAACACAAAAGAAATACAGCCACAAAAATATCTACACCTGACATTTGCGTGAAGTTACACCTCACTATCATTGGACTTTATTTGACAAAAACTACTCCACATATTCTATGCACAGGAAACTCATGTACAATCAACTGAGATACAATGCAAGTAAAATGAAGGTACACGAATCTATATATATGTTCTAATCACGAACTATATACATTCAAACATGGGAATAAGTTTGGCTAATTTGTGCCGTGAAGTCTCTTCATGTATGATGTTGTTCTTTTGCAGAATATTAAGATAATGTGATAAATTATATGTCGGTCACTGCTTACCATATGTTGTGCGGCAGAAAGGTACACTCCATGAAATTTTGTTCCGTGTATTGTGGGATAGAATCGAATGATCAGCTTGAGACTTGATAAAAGGAACTCATTCTTAGTGGAAACAGCATTTTTATACAGATCAACTTGAATGGAAATAACTCTGATATTGTCATGATATTAAACCTTGCAAAGTAGGGACCCGTATGAGTACACCACGTGTACGTGTAAGACCACGCAAATCTCTTGACTAGATTGTTGTAGGTGCGCCAAAATCCGCCCTGTCCTCCAGATTATGAGCTATCGCGGTACAAATAAAGCACCCTGGAAACCAGCGTTAGCTGGACTTGGTAGCGACCTTCCATAAAAATCAATTGTTCAGTGCCTTCCCTCAATTTTACTTCAGTGATTTCTTCCGATTGTTCTTTGTTGGCCTGTATCATCAGTCTTGACAATGCATCTGCATCAGGCAAAAGGGGTCCAGGTCTGTGGGAGAGGGTGAAATCGAACTGCTGCAAGTAGTTCACTCCTCTGGCGATACGTCCCTTAGGTTGAAACATATTCAAGAGATGATTGAGGGCCTGGTGATCAGTGAAAAAAGTAAACTTCGCACCTTCTAGGTACGTACGGAAGTACTGAATTGCTTTAAGGACTGCAAGAGCTTCCTTTTCGGTAGTGGTGTAGTTGACTTCAGATGGCTTGAGGGTGTAGCTGTAGTAACCTACTACGTGTCGCTTTTCTCGGCCACGTGCTTCTGGACATTTCTGGTACAAGATTGCACCTGTTTCATAGTGTGAGGCGACGGTATTCAGTTCAAAGGATAAAGTGAAATCTGGTATGCGTAGAATAGGGTCAGCCGAGATTCTGTACACCAGATCACGGTAGACTCTCTCACATTCCTCACCCAACTCAAATGGAACTTCTTCTTGCGTTAGGCACGTGAGGCATCTTGTTTCTATGGCAAAATCTTTTATGAAAGGTCTGAAAGGTCCTGCTAATCCCAAAAACACACGCAATGAGTGGACGTCATATGGTTTCACCAGTTGGGATATTCTCTCGACGGACTCTTGTTTCGTGCTTTTGGTAGTCCCATCAAAGATTCTTCCAAGAAACACAACTTTTCTTTGAAACAATGCACTTTTCTTAAAATTAACCTTGAGGTGTGCCAAGCTCAAGGCATTTAATACCTGAAACAGATGTTCCTGATGCTCAGCCTCTGTTTTGGAGAAGACGATAATATCATCTATGTACACGTTACAAAAGACACCTAGGAAAGGCTTCAACACTTCGTTCACAATCTTCTGGAACCATGCTGGCGAGTTTTTCCAGCCGAGAGGAAGCCGGTTATACTCGCACAGATCGAAGGGCGCGATAAAAGCAGTGTACATCTTTGTTTCTTCGGTTAGCGGGATCCGCAAGAAACCTTTGCACAAGTCAATACGTGAAAGATTTCGGCAACCACCTGTCTCATCTGTAATCGTGTCTATCTTCGGCATGGGAAATGGTTTAAGTTCTGTCTGGCGATTGAGAACCCTGTAATCTGTGCACAGTCTGAAAGTTCCATCTTCCTTCGGCGCAATTGCTATGGGAGAGGCGAAGGGTGACACCTAAGGTCGGATTATATCGGCGTCTAGCATCTCCTGCAATTCTTTCTTCAACCACACCTTGCGCTCTCTTGACATGTTATAAAGTGATTTTCGGATGGCGGTCTTGTCAGTGAGTTCGAAAGGCACCTTCTGTGACTTCATCGCTTGTGGATAGCTTCCTATGCATACCAGTTCAGGGTAGGGCGTTGCAATATCCTCCGCGCACTTGACAACTCGTAGGTTATCTTTTCTACCCTGCTGTGTCTCTTTCCTTGATAGCCTTTCCACCAAAACCGCATCGTCCCAGTATACGTTGATTTTTAGTTTCTTTATATCTGGCCTGGACAGCAGAAAGTCGTACGTCACCCCCTCTATCACCAGTACTTCACACTCTATTTCACGACCTTGAAACTCGATGTTTACTGAGGCCCACTGATTATGCATTGTAACTTTTCCATGGTAACCTTGCACCCGCAGTACTCTTCCACTATGCAGGTGGCTTGCATCTACCAGCTTGGCATTTATTATAGACACAGAAGCACCGCTGTCAACCAAAGCCATCATATGTCTGTTTCCCACTTTGACAGGAATGTGAAGTAGGCCAGAGCAAGTTAAACAGTCTCAGTTGGGGTCATTCGGTCGGACTGATCACCCTTGTTTATTAGTCTTTCGTCGTCGGAAACTCTAGAGCGTCCGAAAGTAGGGGAACAGGGTCGTTGTCGACGTTATTAACCCGACCTCTGGGAGCGTGCCAAACCAAAGTTCTCTGTGCTGCGTGCAAGGTGGCTCGGTTCTCGCTGATTACGGCTTGACCAATCCACGCCGGTCCGTCTCAAGCGACGGCTTGGGTTAGCGGCTATATGTTCGTCTGAAGTAGATGGTACGTCCTGAAGGCACTCCAGGAGCCCGTCCATAGTTTTAGGTGATCGTACTTGCGCTTGCTTCAGGACTTGCGCGTGCAGTCCGTGCATTATTAGTGTTACTACGGCAGATGAAGGAAGCATAGGCTCGGCCAGCTTTAAAAGGAAGCGTTTTTCAAAGAAATACTCGACGAGGGAGCCCTGCTTGAATTTCAAATTAAGCGCGGCGTCCCATCTTTGCATTGGGTTGCTTCGGAATGTGTTCAATAATTTTTCCTTCCACTGGTTCCAAGAGTTGCCAGTTTCTTCAATAATGTGCAGATCGTACCACCTCCGTGCAACACGCATGTTGGTAATCTTGTCCTCATTAGAGCGCCATTTGTTCTTCCCAGCGGCATATTCATAGAATTCAAGAAAACTTTCTGGACTTGAAGACATGCCGTCGAACGCATCGGGTTCTACAAATTTAGTCACCGGCTTGTCAGCGTTTAGAGAGCTTATAAGCGATGTCACCAACTGGTTTTGTTGCGCAATCTGTTCTTGCTGCAGCTGAAGAACTTTCAAAACGAGGCTCATCTCTTCCGTCGAAGACCGTGATCCAGAGTCCTTTCGACGCATTGGTTGAAGAACTAATTCGTCGAAGATCGTTAGACGCAAGTTCACTTTCACAGCACCCTTCCGACGCAGTTCAGCAGTGTCCATTCAAGTCTTCTCTAAAACCAGCTTCACGAGTTCTGCCTAGTTGAGTTGGCGAGGTAGTTCCACGGCTTGTTCATCTTGATCTTGGTATCTCGAAAAGATGATGTTCTCTGCGGAGGTCTCCTGAAGGGAAAATATCACCCACATGTTGGAGTCAGTTGTCGGCTGCGCCAAAATAATGTAGCGTTCCTAGTTAAAAGTCACAATAGACGTAAAGCATTGCTGTGGAACTGGCATCCATCTTGTCTACCTTTATTATCATTTCATTCTCCTTTTCTCCTGTCTCCTGGTTCCTGCGCTTCATCTTCTATTCGAATGCTCATACCGCTTCATCTAACTCAAGAAGTACTGTCCTAATTTTCAAAGTGTCAATGCAGCATTTGTAGGCACCGGAAAATGAAATCTCACTGGGGTGTTTTCCGCGACGTACTGATTGCGTGCAATTTTTTTCCGACTGGCAAAGAAACCTCACGAAGTATGAAAAATAACACTTGAGTGCGCTCCCACCCGCACGATAAAGCAGCGCCCTCAAATAAGCTGACTGAAAGCAACTGCATTGCCTGTCGTAAACCTGAAGGGACAACGCTTCACCTTTGTAATGGCACGGAAGGTGCACCAACAGTAGGTTTCGCGGCTTCACAGTTATTCCTTCCTCTCATTTCTACGTCACACTTATTATCCGTCTCTCAAGGCTGACTGATCACATTTATAACAGAACCCGCTTGATAAAGCGGCCGAAGCGCCCCTCTGACAACGCACGAAATGCGAAAAGCAATGTAATATAGGCACACAATCCCGGCTTTGCTCTCACCGCATTGAAAGAGTGCGCGCAAAGCTTTATCAAGCTCCAGATACATGCTCCGGACCAAAGCCAAATTCAAGTGACCGTTTCATTTTTCATGAAAGTGTATACGTGCTGCAAAAACAGGTACGGGTCAAAAAAATAAAAGCGATATAAACAGACCGGCAAGCGAACAGCGTGTAGAGAAAAAGCAGAGCCGATGCGTTCAAGAAAGTAAATATACCACTTCTAAATGAGCCCAATGGGCAATCAGGATGTCTGCACCAAAAATAAAAACCATCAGATTTCAGTGTACCTTTCTTATCTATGAATTCGTAAGCTCCATTGAACACCAGCTGCTGCCTAGAGGACGTGTCTCCTTTTGTAGCTACGCAATTCTGTGTCCGTTTTATCACATCTTCATTGGCTTTCTTGATGACCGACGCCGGAATCTTACGGCAGACATCCGTTATCCTTGCCTTGAACTAATCTGACATCCGTCTCTATCATGTAAGCACGATCTTTCACATAAGCGCAAAAAAAAAAGAAAAATTGAGTGGCGAGAGGTCAGGTAACCTAGCCGGCCAATTTACAGACCCATGCCTTCCAATATATTGCGCATCAAAAGTCGCATCCAGCTAGTTTCGGGCTCGGCTGCTGCTGTGTGCGGTGCCCCATATTGCTGATACCACAGAAGTGGAAGACGTGACAGCAGGACTTCGCTGAGAAACTTAGTCACTCCTCCTTCAAGGATTTCATTCACGTAACACTGTCCAGTCAGTGTGTGATCGAAGGAGATGAGAACGATTGTAGCACCGGCGTAAATTCCGAACCACATATTGAGCGACCACTACTACTGGTGCCGATTGCGCTTTACCCAGTGTGGATTGGAGTCCCTCCAGTAGTGTGCATTACGCAAATTTACCTAGGCTTTTCGGGAAAAACAGGCTTCATCTGTACCCAATTCGAGCAATCTAGACCATTCTACAGGTCCCTGTCTTCTAAGCATTGGTGCTGGTTAAGGTGGTACGGGTGAAAGGCCATCATTTAGAATCCTCAAAAGTGATGACTTGGAAATTGGTTCACGGGCGGCGACAACCCGCACGCTAGCATGAGGGTTTGAGGCCATAAATGTTAGAACATCCGTGAGTAGGCTAGGATGCAAGAAAGGAGTCCTCCACCGCTGTTTCTTGAAGCGGCCAGTTCGCCTCAGGTTTCCATCATTCCTGATGATAGTCCATGCGTTTGGTCTACCGCCACACTTCCATGACTGATATATATATATAGTTGCGGCCTTGTTGTTTCCATTTGCAGATCCCAAGGCAAGGATCATGTCTACCTCCTGCTCATTAGAGACATACATGGCGACTAGGATGAAACGAAACACACCTTTAAATCATTGCACTCACGTTATCAATTCGCATTTGTGTCGATAGGTTTCGTGGCAAAAAGAAAAGAAAAAAAAACATCCGTGCACTTTACGCTAAGCTAGACAACAGCTATCACAGCTTGTTTCCAACTAACACCAAACGCGACTTACTTCGGCCGGGGCGCCGCAGATAAGGCACCAGCTCGATCACGATATTTTTCTTTATTTCCTTTATTTCGTTCTGGATAACTCAGAGGGAGCCTGTTCGAGGGCGCTGTTTTATGATCCGGGTGCGAGCGCAGTCACCTGGTATTTTCCATATTTCGCGGGGTTTATATATAAGTCGGAACAAAATTAGTTCGCAATTAGTACGTCTTTGAAAATGTATCAGTTGGATGTCCCTTGGCTGTGCCTTCAAATGCCTCATTGACGCTTTGATAATTAGAATAGTACGTCTCGATTAGGTAATTAATTACAATTGCCTAATTAAATCTCAGTAACAAAAAAATTCCGCCGGCTACTCCACTGTACTTTAAACAATATGCACCAGGTTTTCTTCGAAAAACACATTGCTTTTTTAAAATTTTGGTGCATGATAGTTAATTGCGACACCCTGTATATATTTATGACCTTTACATGCAAGTGACGATGTTTCCCTGCCTAATAAATGTCGTAAATTATTAGAAATGTTTTTTCATGAGTCGTGAGCATTGCTTACTGGAAAGAGAAGCAATACTGAGACACAAAAAATTCACGTGCATTTCACACGCCATTGACGAAAGACTCTATCGAACGGGCCACTGAAATCTATAGGTCTTTTCATAGTCAAGAAAGCACGCAAAGCAATTTGAAGCGTGGTGAACATACAGCAACGTATTCGGTCTCTAGGCATAGGCTACCGATACCTTTGTAAATAACTTTTAATTGGCTACCTCCGTCACGTTCAAAAATGTGATAAACTTTGTCTTGTGTGTATATTTAAATATATTGTGTATGTGCATGGTGTTTACAGTGGAAATTTAAAACAATGTTGAAGTCAGAAAATACGGATGAGGCAGCCACCGCTAGTACTTCTAATGCGCGTGTCCTCTTATTTGCCAGGATTTGCAGAAATAAAGCAAAGTATGAATTAAAAGCCGTGCACGTTCGCACCCACAATGATGCAGCAAGCTGTTAGTCACAATAAAATTTTAAGTCAAAAGGTCGAGACAAGTCAAAAGAAACCTCAAATGATGTGGATGACAAAGATCTTGTAATGGTAATTTAGGTGTGTGTAAGGGGGAAAGGGGCTTCCTTATCGCCCGGGGTGTGGGGGGGGGGGGGCTCCGCTGCCCCCGGTAAACTCCGGGGGGGCCGAGTCTAACAGAACAGGGACTCGAGAACAGCCTTAGAGTGATGCGCGTCGGAGCGGCACGTGGGGTTGGTAGGCAGACCGTTCCAGACCCTTGCCGTTTTCACAAAAGAAATTTGCGTAGGTGGGAGCAGTAGCGTAGCAACGGGGACCCTTGGGCTCCGGGTGCACGGGGCCAGTGGGGGGGGGTGTCATGTACGTCTGAAGACACCCGGAAATTGTCGATGGCATCGCCTTACTCGACTACACCCGGGGGGGGGGGGGAGGTGACAGAAGACCTATGGGCCCCGGGTGCCAGACGACCTAGTTACGCCACTGGGTGGGAGCGTAGTCAGCGGCGGGGGAGGATACACGGCTTTTCTGTGGTTAATGCGACTGGACTGTCGATTAGCTCGTAATATAGCTGAAATTTGTAGGGGCGTACGATAAGATTTGTGAAAAAGCCACAGTCTGGAAATATGACCTCGTGATTCTAGATTAGTAAGATCAGCACGAGCCTTTAGTTAAGGAAGGCTTACATGATAAGAATATTCAGAGTAAATAAACCGGAGTGCACGGCTTGAACTGATTTAAGTGTATTAGATAGGTTATGTTGAAGAGGACACAGAGCAGGTATATTCTAACTTAGGGAGGACACATGTGACGCAAGCTAATAATTTTACTGACGGTGGAGCGAGCCTTAGGTTCCGGCGGAGAAACCAGAGAGTGCCATTCGCGGCATTGGCTATGTTAATGTCATGATGTGACCAACTCGGGGTAGTTGAAAAGGTTATGCTGAGGTATTTATATGATTCAACGGATGATATTTCGGAGCCGTACATGGTGTATTTTAACTCGTTTGAGCTCATTTTGAAGCGCGTCCACATCTGCAGTGTTATTTATGGGTGGACAAATTGCGCAGTGGCAGAAACAAGAAATGAAATTGACTTCATACTTTCTGCCGATCCCAGCATAGCGCAGGATGTAGAAGTGATAGGTAGGGTAAAGTGCAGTAATCATAGGTTAGTAAGGGCTAGGATTCACCTCAATTTGAACAGAGAAAGAATAAAATTGGTCAAGAAAGAACAGGTCAGCTTAGAGGCAGTAAGGGTAAAAGCAGCCAAATTTAGGCTGGTACTTGCAAAGAAATATCCAGCCTTAGAACAGAGATGATGATGATGATGATGACATAGAGGTAATGAATGAAACTGTAACGAGGCTGGCTTCAGAGGCAGCAATTGAAGTGGGAGGCCAGGCACCAAGGCAAACAGTAGGCAAGCTCTCTCAAGTAACAAAGGACCTAATAAAGAAACGACAAAGAATTAACGTGTCCAACTCAAGAGATAGGATAGAATTCGCGGAACTGTCAAAACTGATTAGCAAGGAGTAAATAAGGGATATTCGAAACTATAACGTCAGAAAGACTGAAAATGCCGTAAAAAATGGACGCAGCCTGATATCGGTGAGAAAGAAACTTGGCAAAGGACAGACCAAGATGTATGCATGAAAGATAATCAGGGTAATATCATCAGCAATCTCGAAGGTGTAGTAAAAGCAGAGAAATAATTCTATACTGACCTGTACAGTACCCAGAGGAGTCAGGATACCTCAAATAGAAGCAGTAATGAACAGGATACAGGAAGTCCTCCTATAACTAGCGATGAAGTCAGAAGGGCCTTGCAAGACATGACACGAGGAAGAGCGGCAGGAGAAGATGGAATAACAGTCGATTTAATCAAAGATGGAGGAGACATAATGGTTGAATAACTGGCGGCTCATTATACGAAGTGTCTGTCGACTGCAAGAGTCCCAGAAAACTGGAAGAATTAAAACGTTATATAAATCCACAAATAGCGAGACGTTAAAAGAATTGAAAAAATATAGGCCCGTTAACTTACTCCCAATATTACATAAAAAATTTACCAAAATAATCTCCAACAGACTAAGGACAACACTGGAATTTAGTCAGCCAAGGGAGCAGGCTGGCTTCAGGAAAGGTTACTCTACAATGGACCACATCCATGTCATTATTCAGGCTATGGAGAAATTCGCAGAGTACATTAAACCTCTCTATATGGCTTTCATAGATTAGGAAAAAGCATTTGGTTCAGTAGAGATACCAGCAGTCATAAAGCCATTGCATAATCAAAGCGTACAGACCGCTTACGTAAGTACCCTAGAAAATATCTACAGAGATTCCACAGCCACCTTAATTCTACACAAGAAAAGTAGGAAGATACCTATAAAGAAAGGAGTCAGACAAGGAGACACAATCTTTCCAATGCTATTCACTGCGTGCTTAGACGAAGTATTCAAGCTATTAAACTGGGAAGGCTTAGGAGTAAAGATCGACGGCGAATACCTCAACAACCTTCGGTTTGCCGATGACATTGTTCTATTCAGGAACAATGCAGACGAGTTACAACAAATGATTGAGGACCTTAACAGGGAAAGTGTAAGAGTGGGACTGAAGATTAATATGCAGAAGACAAAGATAATGATGAATAGCTGGGCAAAGGAACAACACTTCAGGATCGCCAGTCGGCCCGTAGAGTCTGTGAAGGAGCACGTTTACTTAGGTCAATTAATCACAGGGAACCCTGATCATGAGAAGGAAATTCACAGAAGAATAAAAATGGGTTGGATCATATACGGCAGACATTGCCAGCTCCTGACTAGAAGCTTACCATTATTATTGAAAAGGAAGGTGTACAATCAGTGCATTTTACCAGTGCTGACCTATGGGGCAGAAACTTGGAGACTGACAAAGAAGCTTGGGAACAAGTTAAGGACCTCGCAAAGAGCGACGGAACGAAGATTACTAGGCATAACGTTAAGAGACAGAGAGAGAGAGTGGTTTGGATCAGAAAGCAAACGAGTATAGACAATATTCTAATTGACATCAAGAGGAAAAAATGGAGCTGGGCAGGTCATGCACTGCCCCGGTTAGATAACCGTTGGACCATTAGGGTTGCAGAATGGGTACCAAGAGAAGAAAAACGCAATCGAGGGCGACAAAAGGCTGGGTGGAGCGATTAAAATGAGGGAATTCGCGGGCGCTGGTTGGAATCGGGTGCCGCAGGACAGGGGTAATTGGAGATCGCAGGGAGAGGCCTTCGTCCTGCAGTGGACATAAAACAGGCTGCTGCTGCTGCTGCTGATGATGATAATGATGACATTACAGAGTCGTCTGTGAACAACCGAATATTAGAATAGATTTCAGTGTAAAGGTCATTAATGTAAATTAGAAAGAGTAGTGGTTCAAGAACTCTGCCTTGTGGTACGCTCGAAAGCACGGAAGACCGTTTTGATGAGCGCGTGTTAGCAAATGCAAACTGCTGCGGGTTAGTGAGAAAGATACGTATCCAGTCTAGTTCAAGTGGATTAATGTTGAGACGGGAGAACCTTAGGAGTACCCGTTGGTGTAGAACTTAGTGTAATGCCTTTTCAAGCTCTAAGAAAAGGGCATCTACAGGTACGCTCATGTCGAGGTTAGAACTTATAGGTCATTAAAAAATAAAGGCAGTTCAGTGCTACATGAAATACCTTTACGAAAGCCATGTTGAGCAGAATGAAATAGGTTATTGGATACTAAAAAGCTTATGATATCAGAGTAACTAACACGCTCCATTACTTTGCAAGAAACACTGGTGAGTGAAGTTGAACGATAGCGCTACACAACGATGGAGCACGCTTTTTCGCGACTGTAACAATAGTGCCTACTCTACAGTATTCCGATACCATTCCTGATGATAATGACTGCTGAAAAATAGCACATAGGATCGGGCTCACAGTTGCTTCCAGGTCGGCCTCCTCCTTAATGTATTTGTGGGGAAATTAAATACTTGACTAATAAGTGCATTGCAATTGCCAAAGATGCCGCCAACGAACTTTTGAACTCTACGCACTGTCAAGACAAGTAAAATATGTATTTTTTCATAAAAGAATATACTCCTATGTCCCAAAAATTGTGCCCGAAATAACTGATATAAAAATGCTTCCATGTTTATTGTGCACTTAATAAGTAAGGAAGATATCACACGAACTTTAGAACTGTATCAGTGCGAAGACAGCAAAGCAGTGCATGCCGCTGATATGAAAAATGTAAGGGCCGTGAAATGAAGAAGTTGAGGACGAATATATTAATGAAGCTTTGTCAGTCAAGAACCTTGTTTACAATCTTGTACATATGCAACGACCAGCGGGAAATCTCAATGACGCTGTCCTTTGTTCATTGTATTGCGCAGGAGGAGCTGTCAACGGTCGTGTATTATAATTGCACCGAAATTATAGTCGTAACTAACGAGCCGCGTGATTCCCGTCTCATGAAATTCCTTGGGTTGCTGCTGCTAAACGTCTGTAACTGACTCCTTTACATCATCGTACGACATGAATATGGTTCCTTTGAGCTATTTTTTTAATTGCCTCATATTGTGGAAGTCGCCAAGCGACAGGAATGGGCTGTATGGCGGATGTTGCAGCGTTTCCCACTTGAACTTTCCCAGTTTGTGTTAACCCCATCAACGACGTTGGGACGGGCATTGCCGTGGAGCAACACGACCCCATTCCTGAATTCTCCGTCTCGTTTGTTTTTGATTGCGACACGCAGCCGATCCTGCGTTTCACAATATCGGAAACGATTGATAGTCTCTCCAGGTTTAGCAAATTCGATCAGTAATGGCCCCTGACGATATATAAAAAAAGTAAACAGCACCTTTCCGGCGGAAATGACGGCCTTTGCTTTCTTTGGGGTCGTGAATTCGAATGTTTCCCCTCTAAGCATTGCCGTCGTGTTTTATGCTCGTAATGGTGACACCATGATTTGTCCCCGATGCCAACTGTAGACAAAAAGTCGTCACCCTCATTGTGATACCGGATCATATGAGTCAAGGCAGCGTCGAACCTCTCCTTCTTCTGGCGGTGGTTCAAAGTCTTGGGCAACCATTGCGCACACAAGAGTCGATGACCGAGATGTTCATGTATTATGGTGTGAACCGAACCGTGACTGATGTTCACATGCTCTGCCAGTTCATCGACGCTTATCCTCCGTTCTTGTCTAATCAGCTCATCAACCTTTGCAGTTGTGTTGAGGGTGATTGCATGGTGGCTTTGGCCCGGTGTTGGATCGCCTTTGCAACTTTCACGTCCTTCTTTAAACCGTTTGCTCCAACGCTTTACAGTGGTCATTGAAATGCAATGTTCAACGTACACCGCAGTCATACGGCATATAATTTTGTTTTGAGAAACACCTTAAGCTGTCAAAAACGTCACGACACCACGCTGTTCAACTTTTGGAGCGTCTATTATGACACGCTACCATATTGAACCCAGTGTATGAGAGCATTAAAGAACATTTATCCTAACACCTGCGCGCCACTTTTGCAAATTAGAGATGCCTGTGTGCTACGCGCACGCCTCGCAGATAATGAACCGAACCATTATTGCTCCGGGTGGGTTGGCTCACTTTCATTTGACTCGTCCTCGTGCATTAGAAATGTGAAGATAGAATGGAATACACAAATGGGAAGCTACAGCTTAATAAAGGGCAAAAAGTGTCACTGGAAACAAAGTTCACTGCACGTATACACAAAACCTCGCAACAAGATATCTTAATATACGTATAAATATCCAAGAAATCTACTTATCTAAGAAAATGTAACTGCATGTAATGCTTCAAGTAAGGCAAATAAATACCGCGGGCAATCACAGATTCACATCACAGAATCTTAAGGCCCGCTCTGCACTCCTCCCGATGTATCGCGTGTAGCGTAAGGCGGCGCGCTTCCTCCCCGCTTTTCTCCCTTGCGCGCACAAGACTGAGCCATCATCGTCGGCTCACCCATGCGACCCCGCCCCCCCCCGACCTACGCTTTCACTCGCACATGCAGCATGCGGCGCCCGGTCACCATGTTATCGCCCTTGGACTTCATACGGAACATGAGGGCGACGGCGACGGCGACGGCTGGAATGCGCCTGGAGTGTCCATATATAATTGCTATCGCAATAATATAATAAGAGTATCCGGCAACTGAAGCGTCCCGTGGCCCTTTACTTTCCGCAAAAGAAGTAACGAAATGAAGAAGAAACCAAGAACTCCCGAAGAGATGTCGCTGCTTCTTCAGTGAAATATTATTTTCTGTTTTCTTCGAAGAATCAGTGCTGTGTTGAGACTTCGCTTTTGTCCAGAGAGAACAGACATCCCGTGGGATACCTATGTGCGAAAGATCACGCACAATATCGCTTGGCTTTGCTGCGCTCCGCAGCGCATCTACGCCCACCACGGCAGTAGGCAGCAAAGAACACCGGCACGAGCCATATGTCCGGCAGCGCGTTCCTAGGCGCATGAGTGCCGCAGAATTGGCGCCGCACTCGGAAGTGCCACAACACGCGCCTAATGTCATCAAGATGGCGACGCTAGTTTTCAACGCTGCCCTACATTCCAGCGCACATTCAGTCAATATGGCTGAGACAAGCGAAAGTGAAGCCGAGAAACCGCGTGTTGACGACGACAGGACATCTACCTATGAGCTAAGTGAAGATGAAGACATAGACTGCGATGAAACGCCGTTCTCCTTGGTAACGTATAAAAAGAAGCTTACTGAGGGAATCCCAGTTGTTTATCGGCCCTCACAGGAAGGACGCAACTTCTGGCAAGTGAATCCAAACCGCGCTGCGTCGGTAATTGCCTCCACGGGAAAGGAAAAGGTACAGGCACCCAAATCTTTAACTGGCGTGCGCGAGCGGCGACTTTTCCGTGCGTCAGCGCCGTATGACCGGGCGAGGCTGGAAACAGCTTAGCAGACGATGGGCCCAGCTGAGCGCGCTTTGTCCGTATGCACTTAGCCTCAGACTCTTTGCAGCCGCGCCCCGTCATACGGCGCTGACGCACGGAAAAGTCGCCGCTCGCGCACGCCAGTTAAAGATTTGGGCGCCTGTAAAGTCATTCCGCGTGAATAGAGAAGGAAGTTTCTCTGCCAGCGTTACTTCAGTTGTTATCTGCAAGGCATCTACTGTCGATGAGCGAAGTGGCTTGTTTGGGAGTCAAGCCATTCATTCCGGCATCATATACCAAGTATCTTGGCAAGGTACGCCATGTGCCAGTTAACTATACGGAAGAACAACTGGTTGACTTCCTGAAGAATTTTGGCGTGACATCTGCCCGTCATCAGGCGTGCTACAATCGCCAAGCAGTAGAATCACGCCCTCTGAGAATCGTCATTCTCCATTTCAGAGAAGACAAACCAATGCCGCAACGTGTGCATTTAGGTTTCACGAGTCATCCCGTAGAGGAATATCATAGCCCTGCTCTAAGATGCTACAACTGCCAGAGATTTGGAAATTTATCGAAGAACTGCCGCAGTCCACCTCGCTGCAATATATGCTCAGAAGACCGCAACCATTCAGAGTGCAAGTCTGTGTGTCAGCCGAAGTGTGCCAACTGTGGCGGAAACCATACAGCTTCCTACTCCGCGTGCGCTCAGAGCAGAGCTGCCTCAAGGTTACGCAGACATGAGTTAAAATACGGAAGGCTGCCTCTTCGTAATGCGCCCCCACCCAACCTTGATGCTGTAAGATGCGGGCCTCCAAGTCCCAACAAAGAAAAAGAGCAAGGAGTCAATATGAACTATTCCGCAGCTCTAAAGCGTTCAGGTCGACAACGTTCTGACAGCGAGCGACACGATCCACCTCCAGAGAACACTACTCATCGTACCCAGGCTTCGAAGGGAATTCGCCGACCTTCTCAGCAACGCCCTCTGCCATTGACCCAGTAACCTCATCTAATATCTGAGCGACTACATCAGCATTCACCTCAACCACAGTAGTCATCCCAGCGACCATCTCAGTCAGCTCTTCAGCGAACTGCTTCGAGCACACATAGAGCTTCAGCGTCGTTTGGTGTTTACGCGTCTTTACCCGGGGCACAGATGATCATGCCCATGCTATTCACAGCTCTGCGTCCAATTCTCAGTGCCATTCCACACGAAAACAACCTACCAGAGGTAAAAGCACTGCTTTCTATGGAATCGTTGGTGCTTCCACAACAACCAACAGGTCCATGGCAGGCTTACAATGATTAATCATTACAACAATGTTTTCATGTTTCAGTGGAATGCTAATAGCCTTCGAAATAAGTGAGCTGATTTTCGCAAACTACTAGCTGAACATAACTTTCCTGTTTTATGTATACAGGAGGCAGGCGTACGAGATGACTTTCGTCTTTCAAACTATGTTATATATAAATCATCGCGCATTGCTGGAAGTAGCAGAGCGATGTTATGCGTGAGAAAAGACCTGCCGTCCTATTTAATACGGTAGACCGATTTAAATATACCGGAGTTCGTAGCATGCAAGATATCATTTAGAAATACAAGCGCCACAGTGGTCAGTTTTTATCTACAATGTTCTAGCAAGAAATCAGTAGACAGCTTGGTGAATGTGTTTAGTATCGCAAACTCACATGTTCTGGTTTGTGGGGACTTTAACGCACATCACGTCATCTGGGGCAGTGAATATAATGATTCCCGTGGAAGCATTATAAAGTCTGCCGCTGAAAAAAGTAATCTGATCGTGTTAAATGACAACTCTCCAACGTTCTTGCGGGGGTTTCGTTACTGAAGCTGTATAGCATATCCAGCTTTCCTGGACACGTACCAACTAGCGCCCCAAGCGGCCCCGGCACGAAGCTAGCGCGTTTTCAATGGAACCAGCGGGTTTTTCGCGCATAACAAAAGCTGCAGGTCGATTATCCAAAAACGCAGGCGACAGACGTGTTCTGGAAGACAATCCACGCGATCCAAATGCAGTGATCACGATATGGCACGTAAGAATTTTGTTCCCACAGCGGTTAAAGGTTTAGCAATGGAGGCCTATGGAAACGACGAAAATTTGTACTCGATTTTCGAGGCACGAACGGTGCCTGTAATTAACCTACGACGTCTATCGTAATACGCAGTGCAGCGTATGTAGTCCGGAGACTCAGCTTTCGATTGATGCCTATCTCGACTCTCCACACATGGCGCAACACTGTTCCCAAAAGCATTTTTTGTAACACTGTCGTAAAAATTCACGTGGTATATATAAAAAGATGTTCGTACCGCAGCGCAAACCCTTGGAAGCCGTGGCCGAGCGGTAGAATTGCGCGCACCTTTAGTCACGCTTCGCGGTGCCCGCGGTTCGATTCTCGCTTCGGACTTTTTTTTTCCGCATAGGGCGTAGTTTTGTAGTCTCTCACTAGATGGCAGAAACACGAAACCCAACATTTGCTTTCGGTTCTGGCTTTTCAGCGGCGCAGTTTTTTTTTTACAGCCGCATAGGACTTAGTTTTATAGTCTGCCACCAGATGGAAGAAACAGAAAACTCATGATTTGCTTTCGGTTCTGGTTTTCCAGTCGTTCTCTTGAAATATTATGTTTTCTATTTTTCCTTCCTAAAACACAGCAATGTCGTGTTCATTTGTTAAGTCATCGCATTTATGAAGGTTTTATTCATTGCATATCATAACTAGAAGCTTGCACAAAGCTTTGTGCTATGCAAAAAAAAAAAAAAAACTTTCGTGCTTTGTAGCGTGGAACCTGGGAGAACAAAATGGCCATTCTTATTGCGTCCTTCTGGAAGGTGCGTTTTCTTCGACTTTCCCCTGTCCTTAATGGCACATACTCCGAGCGAATGAGGTCCACCTGGGCCACAATGCCACCCGGTGGCCAGTGCCATTCCTATGCAACATTCGTGCGGAACAAAGTGTCTGCTAAGCTGAGTCGCTGCCCGAACGTTAATTATTTCTAAAGATTCATCCAATTAAGACATGCACCAAATAGGAGAAGATGTGCAGCGTGTGGATTAATAGCTACTGGTAATGTGTTCCCTACAGCCAAGTGGTATGAATCCGTAGGTGCGGCCGTAAAAAAAACAATTTGAATAAATGTCCCTTGCTGTGTCTGCCCCGGTCGCTCTACAGAGAAGCTAGCTTGGCTAGCCGTCAGTATTTAGGATCAAAATATGGCTTCGCTCGTTCGGTGCAGTTGCTTTTAATGCGAAGCATTCTTTGGTGAGTGCCCCAATGATCTGGTAGCAACATCGTGCGAAATCGTGTCTGTAACGCCAAAAAACTTGACGCATTTCCCATATGAATACGTAGGTCTTTATAAAAAGGGGTGGGGCGGCCAACTTGAAATTGGAAGCGGCGTCAGCATAAATTTGGCCGTGATACAGGGATTGGTCAAGTTGAATGTGGTAGTGATATGGGAGTGGCCCAGCCTAAATTTGGGGTGAAATGGTAGTGAGTCAAGCTGAATGTGAGGCTGATATGGGGGTGGCTAAACCTAAATTTGAGGTGATATAGGGATGGGTAAGCCTAAGTTTGGGGGAATATGGGGGGTGGGCCATCCTGGATTTGGAGAGGATACGGGGGTGGGAGAACCTAAATTTGGGAGGGATATGGGGGTGGGCCACCCTAACCATGGGGCTGATATGGGGCTGGGCGAAGCTGAATCGGAGGTGATACGGGGGTGGGCTAACCTAAATGTGGGAGTGATTTGCGGTGGGCCATCCTAAATTTGAGGTGATAGAGGGGTGGGCTAGGCTAAGTTTGGGGCTGATATGGGGGTGGGCGAATGTGGGTTTGGGGATGATATGGGGGTGGGCCAACCTAAATTTGGGGCTGACATGGGGACGGGCTAACCTAACCGTGGGGGTGATGCGCGGCTGGGCCAAGCTGAATTGGAGGGTAAAATATGGGTGGACTAACCTTAGTTGGTGGGCGATTTGTGGTGGGCCATCCTAAATTTGAGGTGATCGAGGGGTGGGCCAGCGTTAGTTTGGGGCTGATATGGGGATGGGCCAGCCTAGATTTTCGGGTGGTATTGGAGTGGGCCAATCTAAATTTGGTGGTGTTGTGGAGGCGGGCCAATCTGTATTTGGGGGTGATATGGGATTGGTCCTACCTAAATGTGGGAGCAATCTCGGGGTCGGCCAATTTGAATTTGGGGGTGATATAGGGGTGGGCCAACCTAAATTTTGGGGTGCGTCGGCTCGAAATTTGGAGGACGATTTATGGAAATTCGTCTGTGGACCAACTTGAAAATTAGGGGTGGACCAATTGAAATTCGGGGTTGAGCCAACTTGAAGTTTAAGACTGGGCAAAAAGAAAATCGGGCGCGGCCGACTTTAAACTTGAGGGTGGGCCAATGTATATTTGAGGGTTTGCCAACTTGAAATTTGGGGGTGGGCCTACTTAATGTTTGGGGTGGGCCAATTGAAATTTGGGGGCCTGTTTACGAATAGTTAGACAACACCAGTGGTGTTTCTGCATATTTTTCATCATCGCAAAGTACGTACATCAATAATTGTTACCTATATCCCTCAAGGTGAGCTACCACTCGAGCCTTCCCAGCCCACTGAGCTAATGATGTCATGGGAGTGCTCTCATCGTGACGACTGCGACGTTCAATGTGGAGATCCACAAAAACAAATCGCAGACCGAGCTGAACATTTTCACACCAATGACATCGCTAACACTACTCGCTCGTGCTAGACGCAACACAAGCTTACAACGATCATAATTCAACTTTCAATCTCACGCTAGTCGACACGTTCTCAGTGCAGAATTTCGTCAATCATCTGAATGGAAACCATGCCGGATGTTTTACTGTTATGTTGGGCCGTTTTTCACGAAAGCCTTCTTCCACAAAGACAATAAATTTTTGAGACTGACGAGGCAAGCTAGTACATAACTCATACGAAGCAAACGTATAAAGGGTTATAGTGATTTCTCAGAAAATATGTTATGTAAATAAGATTTCAGATGGTATTATTTCGACCGGGCATGACAACGATTTCTTCCCACCTGTCACAGTGCTTTCACCGAAAACCTAATCATTTTTCTCAAACGCGTTGCCCCAATACTACATGTGCTGAATGTACAAAAGTGCGGTGCGTGGTCACAGCTTCAAAGCCAGTTTATTTTGTGTACTGTTGTTGATATTGTAGTAATGTGGAGTTTTTCTCTTCATAAGAGCACAAAAAGAAAAAAAATATATTACAGATAGTAGCTGAGTGCAAAGCACGTTGGAAGATCTGAAACCAGCAATTATATTTAATTTGCGGGTTGGTCTTCTCTGCTGGTAGATCGCTGTCCGATCACTTCAACGCATTTTGTTTGCATTTTGCAAAAACAGATACTACCATTTCATTGCGAGGACCATTATGCCATTCACACGCACAATAAGGACACCAGATAATTGACACTATCAGTTTACAAACTGATATTGTTTTGCTAATTTCAGTGTAGCGTGGTTTCTGCGAACGGAGTATTTTCTTAGTATCAGTCCAGTGTTAGCAGTCAGAAGCAGTTTGGTCTATCATCTCCGTGAGGCCATACTAGCCATTCTAGCGCTTTACTCTAGGCCAAGTGCTAAAAACTTGGTGTGGTTCGTCCTTTCCGCAGGTCGTCCATCCATTCTGTTATGGTGGCCATCAACGTTGCGTCCGTCAGGCCTCCTCCTCATTTTAGCTTCACCATCGCGAGAGTGGGCAGAGAAAGGAAGCTTTCTTCACAATCAGCCCCAGCGGGGTTCCACCACTCGTAACTGCTGCAATTTGCATTAAGTGACTGAGCATGCTAACTACATCCTTAGTTTCACAATGGCTAGCGCGCGCAGAAAAAGTAGAGCTGTGGTCGCTATCACTACCACGGACCCATGTCAATGCAGATGTAAGTACGTGGAGGGGCTGGGCATGCTAACTTCTGCGCTACGACCTGCCGCCGCCACCTCAGATTTTCTATGCATACCTGCGTCTTGTTTCTATCGCACACGCATGCAGGACAAACGCGGATAAGTAATTGGATTAGATTGGGAAAACGTTTATTGAGCCTGCAGTAAAGCGCGAAGGCGCGCTTCGGACGTGGCCTACGTCGTCATCGTGGCGGTGTTAGGAATGGCCGTACGGAGTGGCAACGCGACGTGCCAGCTTTCAGCCCGCAGCACGTGTTCCAATCCCACCAGACGGGGCGCACTTCAGAGAACTGCGGATGACCAGCAGCCACGTGGCGCGCGGTCAACTCAGGAATGTGGTACTCGGCTGCGCCACCCGAGACAAAGCAGGGTTCTACGAAGTCCTCTGACGTCGGCTCCGGAACCTTTTCCCCTGTGCGTGTGTGCGGCACGTGTTTGTGAGCCCTCCGCCAGAAGGGCTGGTCCACGGGGACATCGAACGGTGACGTCGATGACGTCGAACTATGACGTCGAGCGGAGAGCTTATAAGCAGCGTTTACCGGCTGCTAGAGCGTGCTCGTCGTCGGGAGCTGAGTGCTCGTTGTCATGCTAGAAATGTACTAGTGAGCTGTGTGCTCGTAAGCTGTTTGCTGTATGATAGTCTTGCGGGCTCCATATGGGAGTCGCGCTAAACTGCCAATGTATCTTGCTTAATATGTTAATATGTAAATAAATCCTGCTCGCGTAGTCCTATCGCCACAAGGTCCTCCCTACAGCTACGACTGCCAACTCTTGCAGCGGGTGCTCTGCGAGGATCCCCGCTCGCCGTTGCCGGCTCTCCAGGCTCCTGCCTAGCCATCGCCTCGATGACCTGCTGGACGGCCTGTAGTTGTTTTTCTTGGTCTTCGCTCCACGTTGCTTCCTCAAGCTGCGGTGGTATATGTCCTGAGTTAGCTTGGCTTGGATGTTTGGAGCAATCCCATAGCATGTACTCGAATGTGGCCTTCTCCCTGCAGCACGCTCTGCACTTGTCATGGGGGTGCGATTCTGGGTACATCCTATGCAATAGCGCCGGGCTTGGAAGTGTTCTCGTTTGTATTTACCTGAACAGCACGGTCTGCGACCTGTCGAGCCCTTTGCAGGGTGGCGGGAGAAGTCTACGGGCCAGCCAAAAGCCTTGGTCAGTTCGTCATAGGTGGTCATCCGGTCTTTGGCGCTGAAACACAGCGGGCAGCCATTGCCTTGGGCGCGGTCGGTTAATCCTCGCGCTCGGGCGTGTGCCGTTTCGTTGCGATGGGCATGCTTCTCCGACGCTTGTCCTGCGTGCTCCGGGAACCACTTGATTCAAGTCCTCTTGTCGCGGTATGCCTGTCGGAGCAGGACGCGTGCCGACGTTGGGGCAATTCTTCCTTTGGCGTAGTTCCTCACCGCCTGTCTGGAGTCGCTGAGGATCATGTGGCATTCTCGGGCTACGATGGCCAGGGCGATGGCTATTTCTTCTGCTTCCTCCACTTGCTTGCTCAATGTGCTGGCAGTCGCCCGCACGGAGTCGACCACCGCGATCGCGAAGCAGTTGCGGCCGGCCTATTCGGCTGCATCCACGTATCTGGCACCGGTGTCTTCCGCGTGCAGGTCCGTCAGTGCCTTGGCTATAGCGCGTCTTCTGCCTTCGTTGAATTCCGGGTGCATGTTCTTCGGCAAGGGGTCAACCCGCACGTTTCATCGTACGTGGTCGGGGACGGGGCATTTTGGTCCCTGCTGTTCGTGATAACCGATGCCTAGACTGCACAGGATCTTTCTGCCGGCCTTTGTTGATGACAATCTTTCCAACTGAGCGGCTCTTTGCGCTTCGATGATCTCGTCGAGCGTGTTGTGTATGCCCAGCTGGAGGAGTCGTTTCGTGTTGGTAGTTTCAGGTAGACCGAGGGGTGTCTTGTAAGCCCTCCGGATTAGAATCTCTAGCTTGTTCTTTTCGCTTTTCACCCACTTGTGGAAGGCTGCCACGTACACTGGCAGAGTACGAACGAGTGTATAAGCCTGATGAAGTTTTCCTCCTTCATGACTCCCTTCTTGGTGGTAACGCGCTTGAGCAGTCTGCTGGCATTGGACGCCTTACCCACGATGCGGGTGATGGTGTCTTCGTTCCTGCCGAGCACTTCGATCGGCATGCCCAGGACTCGGATCTTGCTGACCGTCGGTATTGTGTTACCATCCCTGGTGCGGATCTCGATCTTTTCGTGTTTCCTTTGCTTCTTGATTCTGTGCGTTTTGATCGGTTGGTAAAGCAGGAGCTCCAACTTACTTGAGGAGCAACGCAGTCCCGTACCTTCCAAGCTTTCTTCGATCGTGTCGACTGCCGTCTGTGGCGTGGATTTTGTGCGGGCATCACTGCCCCCGTGCACCCACAGCGTAATGTCGTCCGCGTATATCGTGTGCTTCAGTCCTTCAAGCTGGCATAGTCTTTTGGCAACTTGAGTCATAACAAGATTAAATAGTATGGGTGAGATGGCGGAGCCTTGGGAAGTGCCCTGGCTCCCTAATGTCTTCTCGTCCGTCTTCAGGTCGCCGGGTCTGAGCTGCGCCATCTGCCGGTGAGGAAGCCTTTCAATATTCGTACGACCTCTCGCCTAGGTTTAGATGCGATACCTGCGCGAGGATGGCAGAGTGCGTAACTTTGTCGAAGGCGCTTTCTACGTGGAGCCCGAGGACGGCTTTGGTGTCCCTGGTTTCGCCGTCGATGACCTGATGTTTGATAAGTAAAAAATATCAGTGCCCTCCCACTCTGTGAAGAAAGATGACCAGCAAAGCCGTGTATGTGGGCCCCTTAATGGCGAACTGCACCTCCGCCGTATGTCGGCACCGCGTAGCACTGTCTTCGGGATCGGCCCACGTATGGGGAGTGCTTAATGCGTGCTTCACCTCCGCCGCTTATCGGCCTGGCATGGCGTTACATTCGGGATCAGCCCACGTATGGGGAGAGGTGAACGCTTGCTGCACCTCTGCGGCGGGTCAGGCCGGTATTGCGCTATCTTCGGGATATTTCTCTATACGCGGACGCGATAGTGGGTAAAGTAGCCCTTAAGAGGAACCTTTAGCTCTGGTGGTCCTATATAAATACATGTAAAACGAGAATTCGGTTTTCTCCACAACCACTGCATCAAATTTTACAAGGTTTGTTGCACTTAAAAGAAATACTTAAAATGTAGTGACTGTTGGTTTAAAATATTTTATTTTGGTGATCATTTGTTTATATAAAATTGGCAAAAATAACAAATTTTCAGAAAACGAAACCACGTTTACAACTCTGTCTTTCGGCAATCAAAACTGATATCACAATTCTGTACATTGCATCTAACAGCACATCTAAAGCGGACAAAATTGATATATTACGCATGAATCTAAAAAAATTTAGTAATGTGGAAATACAGCTTTTCCACAACCCTTGTTCACAACGTAACGACTTCACGTAAGATATAAATCGGCATTTTGGATTTGTACGCTTTGAATTGTCTAAAGGATTCTGTTTACATAACCGCGATATCAGTTCTTGATGCGGAGTTATTAATTTGTAAACTTCGTGCTTCTGTAATTTTCGCACTTCCGAATTTTTGAAAATCTTTTACCAGAATTCAAGCCCTAAATAGAAATTCCGCTTCTAATAATCACTAGAATTTACCTTTCTCTCCGGAATCCAGCAAATTTTATTAAAATCGGCCCAGGGGTTATCTCAGAAAATCGTTTCGGCGTTTTACATTTATGTGAATAGGCCACGTCGGAGTTGGACCCGAGTTAAAGCATACTCTTAACGACTTCGCTGTAAAAAAAAGTAATAAAAGAAACAAATCGCCTCAGCCGTCAATATCGCCGCCGCATATTTTGTCATGATGGCACCGCCACCATCGGCACGGCTGCCTGAGCCAAGCTGTTCACTTTCGTTATCTTCCTTCCCTCGGCGGCAGTGCACTGTCTTGATGCCGACGACACGCTAAACCTGCACCATCATTCCGTCATGCATCGCTTCTGTGACCAAGCCAGCTTTCGGCGGCACACGTTCACTGCCGTATTGACACTAAAACTTTAAAATGATTGCCTTCGAGAAAGCAGCGTGAATAAAAATGGAACGCGACTACGTGACCATGGGGAACATGTTCACAGGGCTATACTATTGATAACAGCATTACAAAAGGCTAGATGTGGTCAGGTTGACTTTACAGGTTTGGAAGGAATGACTGACGGGCTAGTTGCTTCATTATCACATAAAGAACAGCGCTTAATGTTAGCGCAGTTTGTGTGTGGTTCCCCCTGTGTGCGTCCCGTCGTGAAGTGCTGTTCTTTCTTTGACTTTACAGATGTTCTTTTTCTGCGTCAGTCAAGTCTTCCAAGAGTGTTTACTTAGAAAATTTTTGTTCGCATTGCTCTTACAGAAACACATTTAGTCGAAATTTGTTCGCTTGGCTGCTTAATCTCGAGGACGGGCTCCAAACTGCTCATTTTCTTTAACCACGTAAAAACCATTACTAAAAATTTAATTAACGTAGCTTTGTTAATTACGCAAACAACTTCTCAACTTACTCCGCATCTAGAGGTTACCAATCTGAACACTTGAATGATAAAATGATGTTAACATTGTTTGCATCGTTCGAATAGTTTTGTTTCGTGCAGTTAAAAGCAGCCGGCATATTGATGGTGCTGTAGACTTCTTATAAAGTAAGTGTGAAAGTTTGAACATGTTATCTTGGCACAAATCAACTTCATGAGCTTAAGCACATGACCCAACTTTGCACGTCTGTCTTTACAACCGATTCTCATACATTATACGAGAAGCACCTCAGCGCTACGGCACATCCCACAAGGTGTGCGAGAACATTGTGCGCGCTCCCGATTAGGTTTCTGAGCGTTGGTGGCATCAGACTCGGATTCCTGGCATCATAAGGAATAAAAACAGCGTCCTGGAGGAAAGCATTGGGTACATTTTCGGCACTTTGTAACATATGGATCAGCACGGATATGTACGTTAGAACGAAAAGTACTGAAATATTAGGGTGAGGGTGTCGCTGCATGTATTTTGGCTGTCTAATGTTAAGATCTAAAGAAAAAAATGCTTTGATTTTGTGAAAATAATGCTGACATGAAATATGAGCTCCGACACAGTACCCGTGGTAGAACTGGCCCCTGGAATACAGGGCTACATTAAACCACGATATGCTGGTTTGATAAATACCAGTAATTGTAAAGTGGTTCGCTCTTGAGTTTCCTGTATGTCAATCGGCGCCGCTGTGCAGTGTTGGGGGCCCTTGTTATACCACCAGCACTATGTTTCAGCTAATATTGAAAGCAACTGTATTCTTTCTTTTAAAAGGGGGGGGGGGGGGCTTTTTTTAGCGTCTAACCACAGTTCCAAAGTTATCAGCTCAAGATGCGCCTGCATGTGTTTCTAATATCCAGTATGTTGGCACGGATTCAATAGCGAAAGAGCGCTATCTTATCAGATTGCGCGCGTGAAGCGTATACTGGCGTACAATCTCCATCACATTTCCCGACCCGAGATTGCGCTGCGATGTACGAGCATTCCAATCTGACGAACCGACGCCTTGATCCGTAGATCAGAATCAGAGGAAGAACTTTGCGCGCAGCCATCGGTATCTTTGAGTGTTATTTTCTTTTCTAGCGCAAGCTCATCTTATAATGAGTAACATTCGTGACTGACTCTTTTGGAAGTGTTTTGTTCTTGACATTACTACAACGTGAGAGTATAGAGGTGCTCCATCTTTATTGAGAGAATACTGGGAAATGGACTAGGCCTTTTTTTGCGTATGTTTACACATTTACCGCACCAATTTATTTTCCATAACTTACGTTTTAATTTAGGGGGCTGTAAAGCACAGCAACCTTGAACTAACAGGATGTTTTAATAACACAGACAATTTAAATGCTTATTAGTCGGCTTTCACTTCATGGTAAGGAATTTCAATAAAGATCTACTCACGATAATTAAAAGCCTATCCGTTTGACAACGTTTCATCTGAGTTCCCCTTTGCAAGGTGATACAGACTCGCAGATTGTTCGTATTGGGCACCCTCGACATGTGTCTAACCGCCAAACAAAGGGTTATTCCGAATGTTTCATTTCAGGAAGGCGTGTTACCCTCCTGTCTTTCATTCCCGTTCGCAAACACGCATAAGACGAAAGTGCTGCGTGAAGAGCGTCGTTAGTCCAAGCCAACTAGCTACCGTAACTCACCTCGCCTATATCGCTGTCATTTAGGCTTAGATAAGAAATATTATTATTTTAGACCGACGCATCACGAATCCAAAAAGAGCAGCGCGCGACCAGCCCAGCTAGGTTTCTTTCATTTCGTACATCGTCGTAGCGGCTAATAGTAGCTCACGAAGCAGAGCACTGAGTGTGGATATGGCAGAGAAGGTGTTCTATATAATGTCTCGTCACCCACCGAAAATTGCCCGCCGTGCTACTGGCCATTCCTAGAAAATTGTATATGTGACGCCCAGCCATTTGGAACACAGCAACTTTGTTTTGCGATGGGAGAGTCCAGGTGAGAGACAGTGTGGTTATGGAGATAAAGACACGCTATTTTCTGCAGTAACTTAGGCATGCATGGATGAATGCCTTTATTTATTGAGAAAAAGGAGGAGCAAGCCTCAGTGGAAGCACGTCTCAGCAGACTGGGAAAGAAGCGGGGGACAAAGAGGAAAAGCTGGGGCCTGGGTGGCAGGCGAAGTCGCAGCTTAGAGGCGAGAGAATATAAGCAAGAGTTGGCGAAACCAGTTGAATTCCAGTGTAGATGTGTGATGTGCCCAGTAAATGATTGGAGTCACCGCCCAGCATCCGTACTTTGCGGCAGTATAAGCTCCCACCGTTCTTGGTAACAAACCTTTACTGAAAACCAATCTTCGCAATTATTCATCAGCCATGCCTAGCCACGTATTCCTTAGTGGCAGGGTCTGTCGATTACATCTACGCTGTCCCGACAAGTTACGACCATAACGTGGCGCTTGCGGTTACTGATGCCATACTCGTGACTCTTACTATACTACTACTATACTGCGCGAATACTATAAACATGGGTTTACTGCACAAGTTAGTGAACAGACATTTTAGAACCGCGTTTTTCGCCTTACTTACGCCCAACTCAAGCACCATTGTAGCATGTTACGGTGTGAGTCCCTTCAAGACAGAGACGCGAACGCAAACATAAGAACGTGTTAGAAGACAGGGTCTTGGGCCTCGTGCCAAACATATCCAAGCCAACAATATGTTAACAATCATGCCGTCGTTTCTATGAAAAGAGGGTGTGTATTTAAACTTCTGGAGTTACAGTCCAATCCGCCACCTACGGGAGCGCGTGAAGCCGCCGGAGGCCACATTGTTAGAGGAAAAGGAGCGCGGCCACAGTACGTGGCTGCGGTATACGCGCGACGCAACCTGTGCTTGCGGTTCTGCGATGAAAAAATAAAATTAAACCCCTTTAGGAAGTATATCAGTCCGGCACTTTGTGTTGCAGTTGTCAAAAATAAAATGTCATGGTGGTGGGTGCCTTGTGTTCTGTGTGCAATATTGTTACGAGGAGTTGCGAAGAAATGGTTTTATTTACAGGAGAATTGGACGATGATGGTAGCGTGATCGTAGCGCAGCCCGGCCTCTCTAACTCCTCGTTTTCTTCGTCCTCTCTTTCTTCTCTTCTTGTGCGTGCCTTTCGTTGCGAGAACTGAAAAACAGTCGCTTCCTGTTTTCTTCATTCAGTAACCTGCCGCGTGCATCGGCACTGTGATGCCCTTTCGTCGATACGTGGTGCCGGCCCGTACTGACACAACGACATGACCTCGAAATGTAGTATCCTTATGCCATTTCTTGAAAAGATCACTATTTGTGTAAATCAGCGTTTTTGGTTGAAACCAAGAAAACAAGAAAAAATATTCAAGCGGTAGGTATCATTTTTGTCCGGCATTTGAGTTCTAGCTGAAAAGAGTCGGTGAAAGCAGAGAGAGAGAGAGAGAGAGAGGAGAATTCAGGAAAGGCAGGGATGTTAACCAGTCAATAGTCTGGTTGGCTACCCTACACTGGGGGATGGGAGAAGGGGAAGAGAAAGAAGGGAGAGAGAAGGTGTAGATACGCGTACGGACAACACTTCAGTTAGAGTCGCTCGAGCAAACCAGAAGTTCTGAGAAAACACAAAAGTGCCTTCACTGCCTTCTGAGCCGATGATCGGTCGGGACGGTGCTCTAATATGGTCTGTTCACTCAGAGGACGATCGTCTAGTTTCCTCAATGTGTTGGACAAAGACTGTCTTTGTGCTTGAAATTGTGGACAATGGCACAATAAGTGGTCAATGTTCTCCTCGCATCCGCAAACATCACATGCAGGAGTATTAGCCATTCCAATTAGTGCTGAGTAGGCATTCGTGAAGGCAACTCCAAGCCATAACCGACACAGAAGAGACGCTTCACGTCGGTGTAGACCCGCTGGAGGTTTGAGTTGAAGTGACGGGTTTAGTCTGTGCAGTCTTGTGCGCCTTGTATGTGCGGTGTTCCACTCTGCCAAGGAGATCGTGCGTGCTAGAATGCCAAGTTGCCTCGCGGCGTCGGTCCTTGAGAGAGGAATGGGGACGCAGCGGTCTTCTTGGTTTGACGTCCGAGCTGCCTTATCGGCGTCATCATTTCCAAGGATACCGCAATGACCTGGTATCCACTGAAAAGAGATATCATGTCCTTTTGCTATTAAGTGATGAACAAGTTCCGCGATTTCGCACGTGAGCTGATCGTGAGTTCCATGTCGGAGAAACGACTGCACACATTGCAAGGCCGGCCTTGAATCGCAGAAGACTGCCCATTTTCTAGGACTTTCAGCGTTTATCACTTGAAGCGCGTCGCGGAGAGCCGCGAGCTCTGCAGCTGTGGACGTAGTGACATGGGAAGTCTTGAACCGCTTGGTAGTGAGGGACTCCGGAAATTTAGACCACCTGGGGTTCTTTAACGTGCACCTAAATCTAAGTACACTGGTGTTTTCGCATTTCGCCCCCACCGAAATGCGGCCGCCGTGGCCGGGATTCGATCCTGCGACCTCGTGCTCAGCAGCCCAACACCACAGCCACTGAGCAACCACGGCGGGTCCAGGCAGATAGATAAACAGAAATTGGTGGAGGCAGGTGGTAGCGTAATGGTTAGCGTGCCCATTTCCCAAATGCAAGATGGAGCATTTGGGAAATGGGCTCGAATCTCGGTGCTTTGTTTGTGAAGACAGCTTTCTGTGCTCTCTGGTGACTGCGAAGCTCAGAATGATGCGGCATCCTGACGACAACGGTCGCCGTCAACGTAACAGAATAAGCGGGCGTGCAAGGTCACGCCTAAAGCCGAAAGCACATTCAGAGGAAATACACTATACTCCTGCCGACAAAAAAAAGAAACGTGATGAGTAACGAGTGGTGTTGTTGAGCGAGGCTGTAGATGGATAATGTCACCATAGACAGGACAACGCTCCAATCCCGGTGCTCAGCGGAAATATACGTCGACAGTGTGTCAACTAGCGTGTAATTGATACTTCATTAAGGTCGTTGCGTGTTTGTGTTGTGTCTAGCAGGAGCGAGTAGCGTAAGAGATGACACTGGAGAGAAGGCGGTGAGCGAAGTCCGCGAAAAGTAATTGAGGATAGCCATATTGAACGTCGGCGCCATGTTGAATAAAGCCTGCGACTTCAGTTGCTCAGCCGCCAGAAAGGCTTGTGTCGTAGCATACAGCTGGGCGTATTTGGTAACCACAGCGATAAACACACATTTTGCGGAAGTAAACAGAGGAAAGGGACGTAGTGAGTTGGCCGCCCTTTTAGAGCTCTGGCTTAGTTTGAAAAATGAATGTGGCGAAGTATGACGCACAAAATAGTATATGCAAACCCAAACGAATCAGCGTGGTCATACTTGCGCGACATGCCATGGTGGCCTGCCACCAATACATCATGAACTTGCAGCGATGAGAGTTTTCATTGCCTACTTGAGAATAAAAACGAGCACATCGGAGACGTCCGAGGGACATTTCTAGGGTACAAGAGTACGACACCCCTCCCCCCCCCCCAAAAAAAAAGAAAATCACGAATATAAGCTTACGAATATGGGCGTCGTAAGATCGAGCACTACGGCGCTTGTTGATCTTGTTTAGGATCACGTCAGCATTTCATTCAGCGTTTATTTCTGAGAAAAAGAGTTGAAAACGCCCGTTTATTTGCATCACAATGGCAGGCGTAATCAGGCAAACATTGACAGCATTTCATTAGAGAGTGCCTGTCTACTCTGTGTAGATTACGCATGACAATGACAACAAACGCAGAAAGCTTTGCTTACATCGATTCGCACACACATAGGATTCGCATAATTTTTTCACTCATTGAATACAGTGCATTCTTCGGTGTCATTCTTCGACAGATGTTACCGATTTTCGCGCAATGAGGATTGGAACAAATTGTCTCACCTTGTGGCTGTCACCTTCCTCCTACTGCCAACATTCCTTCCCCTCCGTAGTTGCTTAGCTTTTATTGGGTTCGGCTGCTAATCACGAGGTCTCGAGATCGAATGCCAACCACGGCAGCGGTATTTCAATGGGTGTGAAATGCGAAAACCAGCGTACTTAGGGTTAAGCACACGTTAAAAAATCCCAAGTGGTCTAAATTATTCTCGAATCGTCCACTACGGCGTGCCTCCTAATGAAATCGTGGTTTTGGCAAGTAAACGAGGGTTGCAATGTGGGCTTGTTGTAATGCATCTTCAAAGGGAGTATGGTAGCGCGATTCAAAGACGGGACAAGAGAAGACACAAAGGGACACACACAGCGCTGTGTGTGTCCCTTTGTGTCTTCTCTTGTCCCGTCTTTGAATCGCGCTACCATACTCCCTTTGAATTTGGCAAGTAAAACCTCACAATGTGTTATGTAACAATCGTTAAGGATGTCCTGGGCAGTCGCACAACTTTTGAATACAATTAAGCGTCAGGAGTTGTGCGCGAGGTCTTTGAGTATGTGGATAGCCTTTATGGCGTTCGATAGCTGCTAGTCTACATTGCGGCTATATAATACGGCAACATGGTAGAGAATGTGGAGAACACACAAATCCCGCATATATTACTGCACAATAATTTTAAATATCGTTCTTGCTTCACGCACGTGGATAACCGCCATAGGAGACTACTTTGGAAACTAACCGCAAGTACTGTATATGTCGTACCCAATGGTGTACCTGGCCTGGTGGCCGGTAAATGGAGACGTAATATTGCGAACAGCTTCGCCTATAGCATGCTAACGGACGACGACACAAACTGAAGTGACTAGTGCAAGAGTGGACAGGGAACACTAAAGACGCTACAAGGACAAGCGCCCAGTTGGATGTTTGCGCTTATCCTTGTCGCCTCTAGTGTCCCGTGTCCACTCTTGCGCTAGTCACTTTAACATGGAATACCAACTAGCCCGGTCTCACACCCTGCGACGACACAGATACAGTTTGCTCAACTCTTGTATCGTGACTTTTGTGTTAAGGTGAAAAACCAACTTATCCATGTATATGTATTTATGCTTAAGCACATCTAGATTTGCAGCTGCGGCGGTGGCCCATGAGTGCGCATTGCAATGTCGCTAGTGAAATAATTGGGTGAACCTTAACGAATTCGATAGTGGAAAATCAAAATCCGTCCACGACGGCATCTCTAGTAGACGCTGTGCGATGTTCGGACGTTAACAATGTGTGCCGACTGAAGAAAGGCTGCCCCGAAGTACTTCTGACGATTAGGCTAGCTTCTTTACTCCGTAGAATGAAAAAAAAAGAAAAAGAAAAGGAAAAGGAAAAAAGAAAAAAAAAGAACCGCATCAAAAGCCCAGAATCAACCATTGTTCGTCGCGACAAAACGCTCTTAGGATGACGAGTAATTTCTAGGCGACGAGCGAATACGCTTGATCAAGACCACTGATAACACCGGCGGGACAAGCATTGTGGCGAAGTTCAGTGCGCAGGGATAGCTTTTATTTTTTTATTTTTTTGGTTGACGTCATCACGTGTCACCGCGGGAAGTTTGAAAAGTTTAAGGTTAGTACGCCACGTGGTGGCACTCACGCGAACTAAACCCTCATGTCCAGAAAAGCTGGATACGATGATGTTACGCTCTGCTCCCAGGACCTTCTTGATGACGTTGAATGGTCAACGGACATAGAAACGCACGGCAGTGATCATTTTGCGATCCTGGTAAAACATCGCCTCATACGGAGTGAGGGGACCCGGCGCTACTCAAAATATACTAATTGGCAAAGTTTTCGTCCCCATTTAAGTAACTCATTGGGCGAAAATCCGAACTTTCAAAGTATTGCAAATATATTGTGTGAGCCTTACAAGATGTGCGCAAAGCAAGCCATTGTTCCAAATGAATATGCTGCAGTCGACGGGGAATATGAATATCTAAGAGCAATTAGACGACGCGCAGAACGGGCTTACCGCCGCAGTGGAAAGCTGGATGAGAACAAGGCGGCACAGAAAGTTCAGTCAACTTCGCGCAGACGCTTACAAAAATTACGTACGAGAAGATGGCGAGAATACTGCGCTTCGTTGTCTCCGTTTACTCCAGTTCCCAGAATATGGTCAGTTGTCCGATCTTTTAGTGGTCCAGTTAGCCAGAGTCATCCCTTCCGAGCCCTTGCCGTAGCTCGACGCGCTCTGGAAACTTCTGTTGCTGACGAATTCTGTCAACTTATATCCAGACCAGGAATTCCATTTACTTGCCTACAATCTACAAGTTCGACAACGCTAGCAGAACAGAAGGTTCGTGCGTGCTTTATGTCACAACATCCTCAACTTGACTGTGAGTTTAGTTTAAAGGAATTTAAATGTGCTCTTTCGTCATGCCGTACAAAGACAACCGTAGGCCCAGATAATGTTACGCATGTGATGTTAAAGAACTTAGGCCCAGTAGGAAGAATGTCTGTTTTGGAGATATTTAATGATATCTGGGTAAGAGGGACTCTTCCATATTCATGGAAATTAGCTCGGGTAGTTTCAGTACTCAAACCAGGAAAGACTCCCCTTTGTCTTGACTCCTACCGACCCGTCAGTCTCACAAGCTGTTTTTCCAAACTAATGGAGAAGATGATAGACAGTCGACTGAAATGGTGATGTGAACACACAAATGTGTTTTCCAACTACATGACCGGTTTTCGACAAAATCTGTGTACAATGGATGCAGTATTAGACATTGCTACATGCGTCGAACATGAACGAATTTGCGGAAATGGGACAGTAGAAGTATTCTTAGACATTAAAAGAGCATTCGACACTGTAAGTCACATACACTTCCTTGCTGGTATGTTAGAGATTGGCCTACACGGTCGAACACTGCGATAGGTATCAAATTTCTTGAAAGATAGAAAAATATTTATGGAAACAATCGAAGGAGAGAGTAATTATCACAGCATCACGCAGGGCGTTCCGCAGGGCAGTTTTCTCAGTCCGTTTTTATTTAACTGTGTCATGACAGCCTTGCCACAAAAGCTCCTGTCTGGTCTACAGTATTCTCTGTACGCAGATGACATCTGCATATGGGCCTCTGGATCTCATACTCAAGAAATTCAAACAACGCTGCAAGAGGTTCTTGATAGCATCGACACATTTTTAAAAGAAAGGCATGAGTCTTTCATACGCAAAGACAGCCGTACTTCCTTTCACTAGACGAGAGCTGAATAATTTCCAACTTACGCTTAATGGGCAAACTTTGATGTTTGTGAAAGAGCATAAATTTCTTGGAGTTATTCTTGACCGCCAGCTAACATGGGCATCACACATCCACGCAATGGAAAAGCAGGCCAATGCAGTAATAAACATATTTCGGTGACTCGCTGGAACAACGTGGGTGGGGGGGATCAGTCTCTTCACTACTACAAGTTCATAACGCACTCGTAAAATAAAGAATTGATTACTCGGCACCTATTCTTCATGGTTTATCGTAAACTTCTGAGGAACGTCTTCAACCTTTACTAGCAAGGGGACTACGAGTGTGTCTTGGTGTTCCGCAGGCTACCCCGAGTTCTTTAGTAATTGCTGAAGCTCGTCACCCATTATTTCCAGTCATACGAACGGTTGAAACATGCCGACATATTTATCGCACCTTAACCCAACACGAGAAGCATCCATTAAACCTCGCGCATACCGAAAGAAACAAAATCAAAATTCATGATGTTGTTCGAGAACAAAAGCATTATTACCAAGATTTGAATTATGCAAAGCGGATGTTAGTTACCCTCCCTGGAGGTTAACATGTCCTAAAATAGAATTATCGGTTGACAGGATTATATCTAAGAGAGACATGTTCATAGTAGCCGCACAACAACCGGCACTCTTCCAAATTTACTCATTATATCCCCAGTACATCCACGTTTATACAGATGGTTCGTGTCACAAAAATTCCTCGACTTCAGCATTTGTGATTCCACATTTAGCACTAGAGCAAGCATTAATATTATCCCGAGATACATCTTCCACCGTGGCTGAACTGTTTGCAATCCTGTGTGCTTTGCGTTTCATAACATCAGAAAAACATTCGCAAAAATGTGTTATCCTTAGCGATTCGCAAGCCGCTCTCACATAACTACAGAGCAATAAGAAAAATTCCTTGAACACTTTGCTATTCTATGAGACGCTCAAAGAACTTACAAAAGCAAGCGCAATGAACCACGTAATTGCATTTCAGTGGATACCTGGGCACTGCAACATTCCTGGTAATACTGCAGCGGGCGCAGCTGTGAATCGGCGCACAATAACGCAGAGACAGCCAACGTTACCCTATTGCGTAGTGAAGTCCATCTGATCCTGAGACAGATTTCTTGTCGCCCGAGCAAAACTACCTGGTTTGATCAGCAAACTAAAAACTCGGAGTTATACTTTATAGACCCATGTATAAACTTATCACTGCCGGAATATCTAAGAGACAACAGGAAATTTGAAACATTGGTACACCGCCTGCGTCTTGGTACTGCATTTACGAAACACTTCTTGTAGAGGATAAAATGTGTCTCTAGTCCACAGTGGTATTGTGGCCATCCAGATGAAGATATGCACTATCTTCTCCCCGAGTGCACGAAATACGATACACAATGAAGGGTACTGCAAGCAAATTTGTTGATATTAGACTGAAGACCATTGACTCTAAAAAGGATACTTGGCCCATGGCCAACTGCGGACCTTCAAAAAAGAGCACTTATTGCTCTGAAAAAGGTTTTAGAAGACACCAACATTTTGGGAAAATATTAAGTTTCACAGACCCGAATACGCTAAATGAGTAACATAAATGTTGTTCGTGATTCCTAATTAGTTTATGTGGTGATCGCAACTTTTACGCGATATATATAATTCTGTTCTGTACTTGAAGTGCATTAGATGTGTTGTGTGTTCTGGCTGTTCAAAATATCTGACTTTATATATGCTTACGTGTACTGAACTAATGCACAAAACTTTGCGACACATGTACTGTTGGAATATATATTTTTTATTCATCCAGTGTTCTACTGAGTGTCCTATTTTGTGTCGCTATTCTCCTTTTTTACGCAAATTTGTTTCCTTTGCCAAGTGACAAAGAGTAGCCGGTGCCACCATAAAGTCGCCAACCTCTCCTAATATAAATAAAAAAATAAAGTTACGAAATCGAACTTTCTCCATGAGGGAATTCGCTGCGCCGCAACAATGTCTTTTTTTTCTTTTGTGGGGCTGGGGCCCCGAAATGAAAAAGAAAACGCAAAGGAAAGCACGTTGGCCACAATCGAATGCCTACTTTGAGCAAGGAATGTCGAAGAAAACGGGAGACGCTTGGTCCACAGAGAACAAGATGCACGCTGCTCGGTATCCTACAGCGGCGAGAGAAGACTGTGCGGCGAGGTTGCGCTCAAGCGAACGCGTTGCAATACGACAAGTCCCCACAGTGGGCCTCTTCGATTTTTGGAGTTCTGGCAGCCCGCTGGCAGCCAGCTAGTTCCGGTACTGATAGGAAGTCACGTGGGCTGGGATCCCAAGACAACCCGAACTTGCCCGAAGTTTGCAAAATCGAACGCCGGGACAGCTGGCCGAATGTAAACATGCTACCAGCACGGCAGCGCCCGGCGAGGCCGGCGCATGCTCGGCGTAGTCGGCCCATTTATGCGTGGCCAGCTTGAAAATATATAGTCGCATTCAGGGGTACGATCACGTTCGCGTGATTTCGCGCGACTCGGCACAGGACGCGCACTGGGCCAACCTCACCTTGTGCAGCGCAACAAATGGCATCCGACGCGTGCGGTGACAAGACGCGAAATCATGCGTAAGTGATTGTATCCTCGAAAGCGATAGCTCGAGGATCCCTGCTCGCAGCGATCACGTCGCCCGCCGGCGACATTGATGAGTTGGCATTGTGTCAACACTCCAAAAGACATCAAAAAGCAGAACTTGGGGTACGTCTTATGCGCATAAAATTTCGTGCCGGCCTGCTTGGGCTTCTATTTCAGAAAATTTGTCGTGGCTGATGGTGCTTCTCATTTTTACCCTAAAGAGCTGGGGACGGGGATGGCGCGTGAAAATGCACGCCGCCTGTGACCAGCGAAAAGTTTCACACGAAAAACCACATTGGTCGCGATCATGAGAGCAATAAGCCAATGTACGTGTGCCTATTACTCAACCAGTGCATTCTTACGTCAACAGCCTGCAGTTCGGACACATATTGGTTTCGAGCTGCCACCCAAGCATACGACGGAGGGACGGAGCGAACACGGGATAGCTACAACGCCTTCGCTAACTGCAGAAAAAGGAGATATCTTCGCGTATACATACGCGAGATATGTGTAAAGGGACACCACCAGAGAAAGACGAACCGGAAATGTACCGCAATATGTGTGGATGAGCTTCTACAACTTGCGTGGAACACGATGCAGATAACATGCATGCATGAGAGCGCGGCGCGTTGATCACCGCCGCGAAGAAGCCTTGGGGACACACACGCATACACACACAAAAACTTCAAACGGTTCACCCCTGCTGGTATCACACCGCTTCGGAACGCGGAATGGTGCGTTAGCACCTAGAGAGATAACGCTGGAAGTAAGGAAATCCGAAGATGACTGTAGACATATTGAGTGAGGCAAATTTAAGTCCTCAAGCGCCCGCGTTGCAATCCGTGAAGCCCCCGCAAAGATGGCGGTGAGCGCCCATCGGCTCTTTTAGTCGTCTGCTAGCCAGAGAACTTCCAAAGAGCAGCCAGACCAAAATTGTCCTGGCAGGTTCTGGAAGCCCGCGGGTAGCCAGAACCGTCTAGCCCGAGCAAAACGAACGCCCGACGGAAGTGCCTGGCGTGGTGGGCGGTGCAACCCGAGAAAAACGGAGACGCTCTGACTGGCTCTGGCAGCCCGCGGGTAGCCAGAAGTGGAAAATAGAAGAAGCCCAGTGAGGGCAGTGAGCGACCATTGCTTCTTTTTGTCGTCTGCTAGCAAGAAGGTGGGCAAAACTCTGTCAGGCGAAAATTCACTCGGCCAGAGAAAAACGAACGCGCACCGAAGTGCGCCGCGCGGTGGTCGGGGTGAAACGAGAAAAACGCAGGCGCTCTGGCTGGCTTTGGCAGCCCGCGGGTAGGGAGAACAAGAAAATTGAAGAGGCTCAATATGGTCCGCGCGAATAAAAGTCAAAGTAAAAAATAAATAAGAACGTAGTTATCTTTGCTGGCTTTAGTGTCTTGACATGGGTGCTTTGGCGCAGGTGAAAAAAATGTTGATATTCTTTTCTGTGACATGACGGCACAAATGAACCACCACAACTGATTGAACCTCGCTGCGTGCTTTGTCAACTTGTCTGATAGTGTGTTGATTTGGCTTGTCGCGTTGCATGGTCCGATGTAAGACTTTAGAAAAGTTTATGCATGTTTGGCGTCAAATGGTTATAACAGCATTAAACCCCCAAAGTTTAGGAATCGGAAACCTAAAGCACGACTTTGGAAATGTCAGCGCACCTTTCACATCAATTGTTTATTAGAACTTTATACCCATTAGGTTTTGGAATTGAAATCCATGCGCTCCGTAGACTGCGCGGCCTCCGCGAGATGAAGCGGCTGGCCCGCTCGCCATCAAAACGCCCTTGAAATTTTGTGCTCGGATGGGGCTCCTTACGTTATGCGACTCCCGGTGCTTGGGGGTTGCCGCGAAATCCAGCCCAGGTTTGCAATGGTCGTGCTGAAATGTCTTTCCGAGTGTGAAAAAGTCATTGTAGACAAAATCCCGAATTATTTCCAACGCCGCAGGTTGTTTCGGTCATGCGGTGCATGACAGCACGCAAAAATGTCCGGGGGGGGGGGGGGCGGGTCTGAAGCCCCATGAGGCCCCCACCCCTCCGGCTACGCCCCTGGCGAGAACACAGCCCACGCAAAGCCATGCGCCATCGGCCCACCTAGACAGTGCCCCCAAAGTACATCGCTTTCAAGATAACGCCCGCGCTTGGCCAAAGCACAACGCCTGCTCCCTCCCCTCCCTGGGTGCATACGCGCGAAGGAGGACGGTGCGCTTCCTCCCCTTTCCTCCCTTGCACATGCGAGATTGAGCCGCCATCGTCTGCTCACCATTGCACGCTTTCACTCGCTCATACTGCGTAACCGCGTACGGCACGCGAGGGCGATGTTATCACGAGACGAACCTGGTACGTCCGTATTACAAACAAAACATGTAGCAACTGCTAGAGGTCAACGCAGCGCACCTCCAGCTACCTTCCCCCTCCGCCACTCTTCGCCTCGTTTCTCCTTCCCTATTCGCTCAACATCACCTATACTTTCCTCTACAGTCGGACACAACTTTAGAAAAAAGGGGGCGTTTGCTCCTCCGAGGCGGAGGCACACGAGCACCCACCAATGGGCGCGCACTCTGGACTAATGTCATCGGCCGGACGGCCGGTGAGCCCGCCGACAGAGGAGATGGCCGCCCGCGCTTCGAACTGGGTGAGGTCGCGTCAGCTGTGCGCTTCAGCCCCTCGTCAGTGTGAATTCCAGAACTTTTTGTGGTGGTCTATCATGCCGGAAATATCAGTACAAGCTTACGGTGCGGCATTTGTGCCGAGTGCGTTTATTCTGAGGCGTGATCTGGTGAAGGAACATTGCAGCGAGCATCGCTGGCGCTGCGCTACGCTTTGCCTGAAAACAGAATCCCGAGGCGACCGCTACGAACACACATCCTGCGTGTTTGTACCATGTTGTTTTATTTCGCTCCCGAGTGAAGTTACGAGGAGAAAAGTTTTCCAAAGACTGGTGCCTACTGTTAGCGGCGGGTGTGTTCGTGTACTGTGTCGCTGCGTTTTTCGTCGGACGGGGTGAAGTAATGGGGCAAAACCATTCTCAGGAGAAATCAGAAAATCGTGCGCGCATGAAACAAACTTACGAGTGTCTCAACAGAAAATATTCGCAGAAGAAGCCTTCAACGCAAAGATTTGTCGCCGTCAACTTAGCGTGAATGATCATTGTCAGCAGTGAGATAGCCGAGCGTCTAGCGACGGTGTTCGAGCGTTGTGTAGCACCGTCGATTGATTGCTGTCCACCAGTGCTCACTGCACGCGCAAGCTGTAGAATGCATGCTGTGGAATTGTGAAAACACAAAGCAAAAAATATAAATTTTATGTTATTTAAAACCAAGAGTATTTATTTAAAACGATGAATGAGGCATTTTTATACTTTCCTGCCTCGACCGTATTCTCGCCCCAGGTTTGTAATGGTTGCGATAAATGTATTGTTTTATATAAGTACTTTTTCAATAGCAACTGATTCATTTTAAGCTTGGAAAACGAGTAGTAGATACGCCGTGTACATGTAAACAAGCGCAAAAGCTATGCAGAGCTGCTCCTTGAATGGCTCCTGCATTCACCTTGTTCACGTTTTGGCTGCTGCATTCACCTTGTTGACGTTTATGACTCCTGCTTTCACCTTGTTCACGTTTTGCTCATCCTTCTACTTTTGTCACTTGCAATGCAGCTAAAGAGCAGACGACGGGCAGCGTTGTAGAAGGCACGGGGTTATTTTTCTGTCGCTATCCGGCATGTGCTGTAGCACATGAGAGCTCTGCTAAACCAGTCATCGAAATACAAAAGTCTTTATTTATGCCGAGAATTACGCATTTCAGGAACACGATTTTTCGAGCGGGACTATTTTAGTCGCGAAGGCAACTGGCTGTCGCGCTGCGGTCATCTGGGCGGGGTCTCTCCTTTTTTCTAAACTTGTATCCGACTATAGGTGGCGTTGCTTTGCCGCGCTCTCAGCGCGCTCCTTTCCACTTTCCCTCGCTCGGAGCCTGCACCAATGACCTTTAAGGCGGCAGATGCCTGCTTGAACTCCCTAGTGAACCTTTATTGCGAAAGCAATGCTGCTCGCACTTTCGGCCCATCGGTGGTCGTGGCGCCTCCTTACACAGCTGCGCGTCACGTGACCGTGTGATGTCACGCCAGACAGAGACGGGGCCCCAGCTCGCGGCATCGATGGTGGAGGCGAAGCCTTGCGCGTCGCTGCTGAGGCGCTACCGAGAGAGGACGCTCGCTGGTGTGACGTCACGCCAGACCGAGAGAGGGGGCCCCAGCTCGCGGCATCGATGGTGGCGGCGAAGCCTTGCGCGCCGCTGCTGCGGCGCTACCGAGAGAGGGCGCTCGGTGGTGTGACGTCACGCTAGGAGGATAAATGTGGCTACAGCTCGGCTCCTCGCAGTGGTCGGCGCCCTGCCTTGCGCTATGTCGGATGATGTATAGCCATAAGTTTAACAAAGCGCAACCATGTCCACACCATCAGCCGAACCAAGGCGCAGCCAAGGGTACTGCTTTCGCAATCTTCCAGGCTTAACCAAGCTAAGCCTTCAGCCAATTTTTCCCACCAGCACAAATGCACAGAATGATTTTTAAGGTCATTAGGATAGATGACGTCGTTTGTGGCTGCTCACTGATTCGCACAGAAACGACAAACATCCATCACGGACTGGATGAAACCAAGCAACAGTACCACTTGGAGAGTTTTTCGTTAAGTTCAGCTAAATAAATGCTTCTTATGTAATTTTTCCCCCGCTGTAAGTCTACTTTATTAACCGTTTCGAAGTAAGATATTTGGTACTACCTGGTCATGTTGCCTGTCATTCTTCTGATAAGACGAACAAATTCTCGTGGTCCTTTCGAGTTCGTCTTACAGGGAGTCTAGTGTATTTAAATTACATAGCATGGTGTCAGCGTGCTATGGTGTCAGCGCGTCACCACAAGTGTACGCACTCGATCACCACGGACACTCGCTGTCAAAACGTTGGCACAAGGAATCGCGGCAGCAGCAGCGAGCGAAATGACGCTCGTGCTGTCTATCGCTTTAACGCAAACTCAGCGGTGAGAACATAGCGCACGTAGCGCTACGAGCCGTCGGCCCACCTAGACTGTGCCCCCAAACCGGATCGCTTCCAAGATAAAGCGCGCACTGCCGCATGCGGCCGAAGTACAACACCCCCGCACCATCCCGTCCCCTCCTCTGGTACCACGGTGCAATGTGCGCGAGGAAAAACTGCGCGCTTCCTCCCTTAGTGCACACGAGATTGTGCCGCTATCACTGGCTCACCGTCGCGCGCTTTCACTCGTACACACAGCGTACGGAGCGTGAGGACGATGTAACCACGAGACAAACCCACCACGTATGCATCGCAAGGAAAACCAGTAGCTATTCCCAGAGGTGGTCAAGCGAGCGCGCATCCACCTGTCTTGCTACTGTGCGACGCCTTGTCCGTTTCTGCATCTCCACTTCGCTCAACGATACCGACATACTCCTGTAGGTGGCAGTACTTTGCAGCGCGCTGAGCGCGCTTTTTCGCACTATCCCCGGCGCCTGATTTCAGTCACCCTCAGGCGCCTTTCTCTTTCGATTCATTGGCTGCCTCAGACAAACACTGCCGATTTGAAGAGCTGGCCAGTTAGTATTGCGCGTAAAAGTGATACCGAGTATGTTAGAATTAAATTTGGCGTGTGCGTTCAGTGACAAGTTGCGTTAAGCCAAAGTTTAGCCATGAGTTGACAAAATCACTTTCGGTTCTGTGTGGCAAAGTTGCTGATGTCAGGTTATAGTTCACTTTATTGTGGGACAGTTAAAATCATCGAACAGTAACATCGGAGAGTGGCAATATAATTCAGTAACCGGATGCAGTGTTTCATGGAGTCCTACAACAAAGGTAGGATCATTACCAGGGGTACGATAGCAGACTGCGATTATTGTGGGTGAATAAGAGGCGCTACACAGGACTAACAATTGATTTGACCTTACCGAGGCGCATTTAGAACGCAGGCGAATGCTTGCGCGGATAAGGAACGCGCGGATGACACAAGCTTCCGAGAGCGAGGGCGACTTGGCGTCGCGGCGGTGCCCTCTCCGCTCACGCAGCTCTTGGTGTTCTATCGCGGCGGCAGGTGTTCCCTTTCGCCCGCTCCGCTCCGTCGAGGCATGCTCGTGACAGCCTGGCGTCGCAGCCAACGGGAACTCCGTCGCGGAACGCGCGTGATGTGGCGTCGTATAGCCAATGCGACTTTAGGTGCTATTCAGCTGGTACAGACCACACGCTCGACGGGATCACTCTTTCGCTCAATCGGACATTTGACGCTTTCGCATAGAGGACCCGAAAATTTGCAAGATTTTGTTGAGATTCCATCAGAGCATCCTCGAAGTACGAGCCGACCAGCGCACAGCTCCGCGCTTCCCGCCGTAGTTGCTCAGTGGCTATGGTGTTGGGCTGCTGAGCACGAGGTCGCGGGATCGAATCTCGGCCTCGGCGGCCGCATTTCAATGGGGGTGAAATAAAAAAGAAAAAACCACCGTGTACCTACATTTAGGTGCACGTTAAAGAAACCTAGGCAATCGAAATTTCCGGAATCTTTCACTACAGCGTGCCTCATAATCAGAAAGTGGTTTTGGCTCGTAAAACCACTTAATTTTCTAACGCCTTCACGCCAACGGCTTTTCTCATGTGGTATCCATAAGTGCGGTAGCGTTTGACCCCAGCGCCCAGCTGTGCGACGCCATCCTGCCATGGGGCACCGTCACGTGAGGTAGAGGGCGCTGGTTTGACAAAGAAAATGAAAGGGAAGGAAAGGGGAAAGTAAAGGGGAAGAGAAATGCAGCCATAATGAAGCACAGAGCGCTATGGGGATACAATAAGTACGCGGTGCCCCGGGGTATGTGGAAAGGTGTAATGGTTCCAGGACTTACTTTAGGAAATGCGGTTGTTTGCTTGAAATCAGGGGTACAAGCAGGACTCGATGGGAACCAAAGGTCAGTGGGACGCCTCGCACTGGGCGCTCAAGGGAAGACTACAAATGAATCTGTGCAGGGTGATATGGGCTGGACTAGTTTTGAACTGAAGGAATCTCACAGTACAATTTATTATGAAAAATGACTGAGGAATGTGGAAGAAAGTAAATGGGCTGGGAGAGTGTTCAGGTATCCGTACAGGAAAAACATTGATTCACACTGGAGGAAAAGAACTAGGAAGCTTACGAGCAAGTGTGCGGCCTGCAGGGTGAACAACGCAGCTACAAAGAACGTCAAGCGGAAAGTCAGAGAGGCTGAAATAATCTCACGGGTGGCGGCAATGGAAAAGAAACCTGCCATGAGTAACTACTTAAGAGGAAAAAAGGAAATCAGGAAAGAAACAATTTATGATAATTCAAAGTGAAGCTCATTACTTTTCGAAGCGAGATCAGGATGCTTTGGAACATCCATCTATAAAGCGAGAAATAAGAAAGAAGAAGAAGCATGTGCTTGCATCGGTAAAACTAAGGAAATGATGGAGCATGTTTTACTAGAACATGAAGACATCTCCCCAGCGGTCGATTTAGGCACCACTGGCCTCCTTGAAGCCCTTGGGTTCAGCGAGAGCAGGGGAAAAGTAAACATGTCCGCAATAGAGATTAGTAAGAGGCGATTGGAAAATTGATGGAAGAAAAGTAGAGAAACGACAAAAACAGGGACGTACAAAAGCAAAATTCACAATAGGGGGTCAGGAAATTTGGTTGTGGGAGTTTATCGTGTATTTTTTTCTTTTTTTAAACCTAGTGTTTGAATCCCACCGATGGCAACGGTTGTTGTGGTCGCACCGATGGTACGACCTGTTGGGAACTCGGCGCTGACGCCCGTTGTTGCACCTGGGTCGCAAGCCCCAAGGGTAGCGTTGGCCTGGCGGCCTGGGGTACAACTGGAAGCATCCGAAGGTCCCGGCAAAGCATGAGTCGACTGGTAACAACAAAACAACTTGTTTATTTTAACATCGCAAAGAGTTGGCGGTCAGGTTGACCGAAGTAGAGAGACGGGAGTGCACTTTACTCAACAGAAGAAATCGGAGCCCTCCTTTTGGCGTCCGGGGGCAGCTGTTTTTATACTCTCGCAGTTGAGGGCAAGAAGGAACCCCTCAATAGGCGAGCACGTGATTGTACAATGGGATAAGGTGACGCATACTGTCGTAGCGCCGCCGGTCGGGCACAAAGACTGGGAGGAGAAGGTGACTTCTACTGTCGTATCGCCTCCGGTCGGGCACAATGGCTGGGAGAAGGTAACTCCTACTGTCGTATCGCCTCCGGACGGGCACAATGGCTGGGAGGAGAAGGTAACTCCTACTGTCGTATCGCCTCCGGTCGGGCACAATGGCTGGGAGGAGAAGGTGACCCCTGCTGTCGTATCGCCTCCGGTCGGGCACAATGGCTGGGAGGAGAAGGTGACTTCTACTGTCGTATCGCCTCCGGTCGGGCACAATGGCTGGGAGGAGAAGGTGACCCCTGCTGTCGTATCGCCGCCGGTCGGGCACAATGGCACATACACTCACACACGCACATGAAGACACGTGGCATCGGAACATGCCTGGACGCGCTTGGCGGGGAGCGTAGCGGCGACGCCGAACGGGCCAAAATGTCTGCCGCTTTATTGCAGTCGCGCCGGCTAAACCGCGCGTCGTAGGCGAAACGTAACAGACCGCCCCGCCGGGGGAAGGAGATCCCGATGGACAGGGGACTGCATCCGCTGTCCGGAGGGATGTCGCTCGATGATGCTCATAACCGAAGTCGGGCGTCCCTCGACGTTTCTTGAGCGCAGCGCACAGAGAAGGCCTCGTTCTCTCGTTCAGGTTCGCACAGGACACTGCAAAGTGACTTCGGGAGAGTTCACATTCTTGTTCTCGTTCCCGGCAAGCGTTAGAACTACGCGGAAACTCAACCGCTCAGTCAGCAAGCACGGCACAACCCTCACTAAGCCCTGCCAGGCTCTTTCCCCTTTTACACCACTGCCTAGTTCCTTACAGTAGTCTAGCATCACTCAGAACGCGTCCACAAATTGGAAAATTGCACTAGAAAGCATATCATCACTTTGAAACACTAAACAAAAGCAATATGTTGAAAAAAATCCTGCCTCAGGAAGAAAAACATCAGTAACAAACAATTTTGAGGCTGATTCCTACGTTAGGGGCTTCGACTTAAGCCATCGGCGTTACCGTTGAGACTCCCCTTTTTGTAACGCACCTCAAAGGAATATTGTTGCAAAGCGAGGCTCCAGCGCAGGAGGCGGCCATTTTTGGGAGAGATGGTCTGCAGCCATTGGAGAGGGCAGTGATCCGTCTCAATGATAAACCTCGAGCCGGCTAGATAGCATGACAATTTCTGAACGGCCCACACGAGACATGCACACTCTTTCTCGGTGGCGCTATACGCCTGCTCACGACTGGTCAGCTTACGACTAGCATACAGGACGGGGTGTTCTACTTCTCCATTTTCCCGTTGGCACAGTACAACGCCCATGCCTCGCTCACTAGCATCGCACTGAACAACGAACCCTTTTGTATAGTCTGGCGATCGTAGCACAGGCTGGCTTGTTAGGGCACTCTTTAGGGCGCTAAAAGCTCTTTCCTTTGTCTCGTCCCAGACGACTGTTTGAGGCTCTGTTTTTCTTAGAGCATCCGTCAGGGGAGCCGCGATATCAGAGTACCTGGGGATGTACCTCTGATAGTAGCCGGCGACACCTAAGAACGACCGAATATCGGTCTTCGTGCGCGGTTGCGGAAAGTCTCGCACAGCGGCCACTTTTATTTCAGAGGGGCGGCGACGACCCTGACCAATCACGTGACCGAGGTAGACAACCTCGGCCTGTGCTAACTGGCACTTAGGAGCCTTGACTGTCAAGCCCGCTTCGCGCAGGCGGGTTAGCACTGCCCGCAAGTGTGCCATATGCTCAGACCAGGATGCGGAGAATATCGCTACGTCGTCTAGATACGGTAAAGCGAATTCTTGCTGTCCCCGCAACACTTTATCCATGAGGCTTGAAAAACAGTATGGCGCGTTCTTCAAACCAAAACTCAACACTTTAGGACGGAATGTTCCCATTGGTGAAATGAACCCCGCATACCTACTATCCTCTTCTGTAAGTGGAACCTGCCAATAACCCCTGACAAGATCTAGGGTGGAAATAAACTGAGCGCTACTAACTTTCTCAAGGCGCTCCTCGATGTTAGGGATCGGATAAATTTGATCCTTAGTGATGGAATTAAGCCTGCGGTAGTCGACGCAAGGACGAGGTTCCTTGCCCGGTACCTCAACTAAAATCAAAGGGGAGGTATAATCACTCTCACCTGCCTCAATAACACCGAGCTGTAGCATTTTCTTTACCTCAGCCTCCATAATATCGCTCTGGCGGGGTGACACCCGGTACGCCTTGGATCGTACTGGCTCTGGGGAGGTAAGTTCTATGTCATGAGTAAGGACAGAAGTCCTACCAGGCCTCTCAGAGAACAGACCTTGAAACTCTTGTAAGAGCTGGTGTAGTTCGGTTTTCTGCTCACGCGACAGCGATGCTCCACTGACTAAGTCACTAATGACTTGACCGGTGTCTTCCCTGTTCGTCACTGAGCCTAGTCCCGGAAGCTCGACCGGAAGCTCTTCAGGAACGTTTACCATCATGCACACCACTGCTTCCCTTTGTCTATAAGGTTTGAGCAGATTACAGTGGTAAACTTGCTGTGCTTTCCGCTTTCCTGGCAGACTCACCACGTAGTTGACGTCCGACAGTTTTTGAACAATTCGTGCTGGGCCCTCCCACTGCACGTCTAGTTTGTTGTTTAGCGATGTGCGCAATATCATGACCTCATCGCCCACCTCAAAACGACGGGCCCTGGCGGTCCGATCATAATAGACCTTGGCCCTCTGCTGGGCCTTTGCCATTGCTTCACCTGACAACTCCTGTGCCCTTCTTAAGCGTTCGAGGAGCTTAAGCACGTACTCCACCACGACTGGGTCGTCGCCCCTGCCTTCCCACGATTCTCGAAGCATGCGAAGCGGAGACCGAAGCGAGCGACCGTACACCAGCTCAGCTGGCGAAAACCCCGTAGCCGCATGCGGCGCGGTCCTTAATGCAAACATCACCCCAGGCAGACACAGCTCCCAGTCAGTTCGATGTTCAAAACACAATGCTCTCAACACGCGCTTCATGACGGAGTGGAGCTTCTCAACGGAATTCGACTGTGGGTGGTACACTGAGCTGTGTAGCAGCTTTACCCCACACCTTTCGAGAAAAGTTGTCGTCAAAGCGCTAGTAAACACTGTGCCCTGATCTGATTGGATTTCCGCAGGAAAACCAACTCGCGCAAATATGGACAGTAGTGCATTGACTATCTCAACTGAGCTGAGTTCTTTAAGCGGCACTGCTTCAGGGAACTTTGTCGCTGGGCAGATCACAGTCAAAATGTGTCTGTACCCCGTGGCTGTTACCGGCAGAGGTCCCACTGTATCAATAACGATCCGTCTAAAAGGCTCCGTAATGATACCAATCTCAACCAATCAACCATCACCAATCACCAATCTCAACGGCGCCCTCGATTTGTCCCCTGGTTTGCCCACCCGCTGACAGGTGTCACATGACCTTACGAAATGGTTTGCGTCCCGAAAACACCCTGGCCAATAGTACTCTTGCAAGAGACGGTCCTTAGTTTTCTTAACTCCAAGGTGTCCGGACCACGAACCCCCATGCGTCAAGCGCAACAGATCCTGACGATAGCATTGTGGAACGATCAGCTGATCGAACTCCACACCTCTGCGGTCTAGATACTTACGGTACAGGACTCCACCTCTTTCCACAAAACGCACATTTTTCCTGGCGATACCTTCCTTGACATTGCAGCGAATGTTTTCTAGGCTGCCATCCTTCTTTTGCTCGGCTATCAAAGCCGACCGGCTGACCTTTAGCAACCTATCAAGTCCGTCTGACGTAGGCGCGATGAGCAAATCTGCAGATAGCTCTTCTAACTTTCCCGCATCGGGAATTTCCTCTCCAGTATCTGGTGCCTTTAACGTTACAGACTCAAGTTTATTCAGCTCGGGCGTGCTCTGAATATCAGCTTGTTGCGCCTCTGACCCTTTTTCATTGTTCGATAACGTCGGCCCCGCAACTACCGCCTTTGCAGCGAGCTCCCGAACCTTCGACCTGGTTAAGGCCTGAACGCTAGCCTCACCAAACAAAAGCCCCTTCTCGCGCAGGAGGTGATCGGACCTGTTCGAAAATAGGTACGGGTACTGGGGGGGCAGCATAGATGACACTGCGGCCTCCGTCTCAAGCGCTCCGAAAGGTCCTTCAATAAGCACTTTTGCTACCGGCAGACACACGCTATGAGCTTCCACGGCTTGCTTGATCCATGCGCACTCGCCCGTGAACAAATGGGGTTCTACGTAAGACGGGTGAACTACATCCATTGTAGCTGCGGAATCGCGAAGCACTCGGCACTCTTTCCCGTTCACGAGGAGGTCTCGCATGTAAGGCTCGAGAAGCTTCATGTTCTCGTCAGTGCTGCATAATGAAAAAAACACGACTTTTGGTGTTGTTTCCGGACACTGCGCCGAAAAGTGACCCGGCTTCTGGCACGTATAACAAACGCGCGCTTGCCTCATCTCGAACCGCTTTCTGCGTTCGGCTTCGGCTGCCGCCGTCTCCTTAGGTTCGGTCGCACTGCTTCCACTCGCATCCGCACTACGTGTGTTCCCCTTTGCTCTCATGGGTGTGAACTTCGGCCTCTGAAACTTCGATCCAAATTCACCCTTTTGACCGTCCTTAGCTCCGCGAGCTCGACGCGTCACAAACTCCTCGGCTAGCTCAGCGGCTTTAGCCACCGTACAAACGTCTGGCCTATCCAATACCCAGTACCGCACGTTCTCCGGTAACCGACTATAAAACTGTTCTAGCCCGAAACACTGCAGGACTTTCTCGTGGTCACCAAACGCTTTCTCTTCTTTGAGCCACTCCTGCATGTTTGACATTAGCTTGTAGGCAAACTCTGTATATGACTCATTCTTGCCTTTCTCACTTTCCCGAAACTTCCGACGGAAAGCCTCCGCTGACAGCCTGTACTTCTTTAGCAGACTCGATTTCACTTTGTCGAAATCCTCTGCCTCCTCTCTATCCAAGCGAGCGACTACGTCGGCCGCCTCGCCGGGTAACAAAGTGAGCAAGCGCTGTGGCCACGTTTCCCGAGAGAACCCCTGCTTCTCGCACGTTCGCTCGAAGTTAACCAGGAACAAACCAATGTCCTCTCCAAGCTTAAACAGCCGCATCAGGTCAGTCATTTTGAACAATACTCGTTCTCCTGCACCGTGTGCCTGACTTCCATTACGAGCGCGTTCCATCTCAATCTCGAGACGCTTCATTTCCAACGCGTGTTGACGGTCGCGCTCTTCTTTTTTGTCTTGTTGCTCTCGCTCTTTTTGTTCTTTAAGTTCGCGCTCCTGTCTTTTTGCCGTCTCCCTTTCCTCAATGGTCTCAAGGCATTCCGACAGCTCGTCATCCTCAGCTTCTAACTCAAGAATAGCCTTTAGCAGTTCTGGTTTTCTGAGTTTGTCCGAGACATCCAGACCCAACTCTCTTGCAAGCTCCAGCAATTTCGGTTTGCGCAACGACTTCAAATCCATGGCTGCTCTGAATGCTGCTTTCTCTACTGCCTATTATTGTCTTGCCGCAAACTAACCCGGCAGCAACGACAACCACAACTACCAGCTCTGTTTCTGACACTAACAAAAGCCTGGCAAAGCTCAGAAGAAGAAAGTCCCGCACTCACCAAACCTCGCAGCCAAGAGTTCAGCGCAGTCGTTCCGCTGCAGGCAACCAGTCATCACACAGGGCTCGTTGCACTGCTCCCGGATCGTCGTTGAGCTGCTCAGCATACAGTCAACTGCATATCTTCGCTGCTGGCCTCCGTTGTCGCGATCTCACCGCTGGCAGACAGTTGTTTGAATCCCACCGATGGCAACGGTTGTTGTGGTCGCACCGATGGTACGACCTGTTGGGAACTCGGCGCTGACGCCCGTTGTTGCACCTGGGTCGCAAGCCCCAAGGGTAGCGTTGGCCTGGCGGCCTGGGGTACAACTGGAAGCATCCGAAGGTCCCGGCAAAGCATGAGTCGACTGGTAACAACAAAACAACTTGTTTATTTTAACATCGCAAAGAGTTGGCGGTCAGGTTGACCGAAGTAGAGAGACGGGAGTGCACTTTACTCAACAGAAGAAATCGGAGCCCTCCTTTTGGCGTCCGGGGGCAGCTGTTTTTATACTCTCGCAGTTGAGGGCAAGAAGGAACGCCTCAATAGACGAGCACGTGATTGTACAATGGGATAAGGTGACGCATACTGTCGTAGCGCCGCCGGTCGGGCACAAAGACTGGGAGGAGAAGGTGACTTCTACTGTCGTATCGCCTCCGGTCGGGCACAATGGCTGGGAGGAGAAGGTAACTCCTACTGTCGTATCGCCTCCGGACGGGCACAATGGCTGGGAGGAGAAGGTAACTCCTACTGTCGTATCGCCTCCGGTCGGGCACAATGGCTGGGAGGAGAAGGTGACCCCTGCTGTCGTATCGCCTCCGGTCGGGCACAATGGCTGGGAGGAGAAGGTGACTTCTACTGTCGTATCGCCTCCGGTCGGGCACAATGGCTGGGAGGAGAAGGTGACCCCTGCTGTCGTATCGCCGCCGGTCGGGCACAATGGCACATACACTCACACACGCACATGAAGACACGTGGCATCGGAACATGCCTGGACGCGCTTGGCGGGGAGCGTAGCGGCGACGCCGAACGGGCCAAAATGTCTGCCGCTTTATTGCAGTCGCGCCGGCTAAACCGCGCGTCGTAGGCGAAACGTAACACTAGGTAGGACAAAATAGAAGTGACGCGTGCAGTCAGGACACAAGAGTAGAGAAGTAGACAACACGAACGCCATCTACTTCTCTACTCTTGTATCCTGTCTGCACGCCTCACTTCTATTTTGCATAATGAATCCTTACCAACTAGCTCAGCTTTCTGTCGTTCTAGGTAGGACATTAGGCAGTACAACAGCAAGAGCTTGGAGGCGCAACCCACCGCCCCATTCCAAAGGGGACGCTCATAACATCCATCCATCCATCCATCCATCCATGCATCCATCCATCCATCCAAATAAATTGTTACTCTCTATCTCGCTGGGCAATCACCTACGATGACTTGCGCGCGAAATGTACGGATGACCAAATAAGGGAAGAGGTTCCAGCCAAATGTGACTGTGTCGGGCAGCGCACGTAATGGACACCTTGCAAAAAAGTGGGGGGCCAACTACCATAGGCTTGAGGAACCGTTCGGGGAGCTCGGTGCGAAAATTTTTGTGTGGAAAACATTCCCTGTCGTCGCCTTGTTGCCACCTATGCCATCGAGTTCGATCGCGTGAAATTAAGCTTACTTTGTTTAGTCGTTTTACGTCGTGTCGAAATGTTGAAAGAAGTGTGTATTCTGTTCTCTTTTATGGACATGGAATGGACTTGTGAGTATTCGCCATGCTCGATCGCCAGTGATCAGGCGTGGAGCTATCGGCACTCAACAACAGCGACCGTGCGTCAGGCCCATCTTTTTTAAAGAAGATGGTTATGTGAAGAATGTTAATTTGAGGGCCAGTGACTCACAGGTGCGTCTTGTTCGGGCAGCTCGCAGCAGCTCCATTGGATTTGACGTGCGTAGATTGACTTTTGCTTTTCTCTTCCTGCAATGTTGTAGAAGCTGAACAACTTGCATCGCAGTGGCATTTAATGCTGCTCAAAGTATTACGTGTGTGTATCGAAACAAAGCTAAAATGAAGCCCAGCGATGAACTGGAGTGGCTTGGATAGAGTCTAACACAGGGAACCTGTCGCATCGCCAGGCTGCATTTCCTCGGCTAGACTTTGCTTCATATCGCTCACTTACCACGCACTTCGAGCAGCAGCATAGAATGATCGCGGACTTTGCGCCATATTTTCAAACACATTGCATTTGTCATCTAAAACGGCACATCAAGTAACCAATGCATGTGCTATAGGACGTGTAGAGATGTGCGGGTCGGCAGTGGCGTACTATTCCTCGAGTGGGGGGGGGGGGCAAACCCCAAATGATCTCTCTCTCTCTCTCTCTCTCTCTCTCTATATATATATATATATATATATATATATATATATATATATATATATATATATATATAGCACGAGGTCGCGGAATCGAATCCCGGCCACGGCGGCCGCATTTCGATGGAGGCGAAATGCGAAAACACCCGTGTACTTAGATTTAGGTGCACGTTAAAGAACCCCAGGTGGTCGAAATTTCCGGAGTCCTCCACTACGGCGTGCCTCATAATCAGAAAGTGGTTTTGGCACGTAAAACCCCATAATTTAAGATATATATATATATATATATATATATATATATATATATATACACATACACGAGCGTTGATCCAGAAATAAGGTTCCCATCAATTTAGGAATAAACCACATTGCTTATTCTCATAGAACTTCACATCATTGGAAAGACGAAACATAGCTCTATTTTAGTACATAATCACCATCCCATCGCATTGAGGAAACGTTTTGCCTCTTCTTTCACTTCATCGTCACTCCGGAAGCATTTGCCGCTCAAGTGTTCCTTTAACTTGGGGAACAAGTGATAATCACTAGGCGCGAGGTACGGACTGTACGGTGGACGGGGCATGACAGTCCACCCAATGTTTGTCAGAAGTTCCTGGGTTTGACGGGAGACGTGAGGTCGGGCGTTGTGAAGAAGTGTTACAGCGGCTGCCACTCGTCCTCGCGGGCGGTTCTGGATAGCTCGCCTGAGTTTTCTTAGTGTTGCACACTAAATGTCTGAGTTCATTGTTGTCCCACATTCCACGAAATTGATCAGCGATATCTCCTTACGATCCCAAAAAACACGGGCCATGACTTTGCCAGCACAAGGAGTTTGTTTGAACTTCTTTGCGACTGTTGACTCTGGGTGACGCGACTGTTTGGATTTTTGTTTAGTTTCGGGAGTGAATTGAAACACCCACACTTCGTCTCCTGTAACAATGGAGTCCAATAATCCTTCCTTATCTTCTTGACACCTTCGAAGAAACTGGCGAGCACAGCCAAGGTGGTTCTCCTTGCGGTCTGATGTCAATAGCAGCGGTGCCCGTACAGCACAACACTCGCGATACACCAATTTTTCAGTCAAAGCTCTTTCCACAGTACCGTAAGAACTCCCAGGAATCTGAGCAACAAGTTCACGGACGGTGATCCTCCTGTTTCGGAGAACTTCACGTCGGACCATCTCGATAACCGCCTCCGAAACTGACGGTCTTCCACTCCGTTCTTCATCGTGGACTTTCTTCCGACCGGCACTAGTATCCTTGCACCACTTTCGGACATGTTGGACGGACATGCACTTGTCGCCGAACACCTCTGTCAACTGACGATGAATATCCACGGCTGGACTCCCTTTGGCGTGCAAAAAACGAATTACGGAACGAATCTCGCACTTGGCGGGATCAACAGTGGGAGCCTCCATATCGGACGGCTGCTGGGTCAAGAATGAGCGACGCAGAGGAGCGCGGCCGGGGGGAAACGAGAATGGGGGAACAGCCGCGCGCAGCAGTGTTGCCGGATTTCGCCTCGCACGTTCCCTTGTGGTCGGAGCTCTTTGGGAACTTTAACTCTGGATCAACCCTCGTATATATAGCGAATTACTATAGCAAGTGTCACAGTTTCCCCTGAGAGGCGAAGCGTCGATTGCTATAGCAAATTGCAAATTAGTAGACATCCATAATAAGTAAGGACAGTAGTTCTATCGGCCCTATAAACTTGTAAACACTCGCTTAGTAACTAAATTACCACGCATGGTGTCAGCGCGCAGGACAGACATTCACACATCGCACTCTATGACCGCGGACACTCACGAAGCACTCGTTGTCAAAACGATAGCGTGAGGAAGTGCGGTAGCAGCAGCGAACGAATTGACCTTCGTGCTTTCTATGTCTTCAACGCAAAACCGAGCGGCGAGAACACAGCCCAGGAAGGAGCCGTCAGTCAACCTAGACTGTGCCCCCAAAGCTGATCGCTTTCATGACAAATCCCGCGCGAGCGCGCGCGGCAGCCCCATACGCAGTTGCTGCCGAAGTACAACGACCCCCCTACCTCCCGTCCCACCGGTTCTTTACACACGACGGAAGATGGCGCGCTTCCTTCCCGCATTCCGCCCTTGCGCACGCGGGATTGAGCCGCGATCGTCGGCTCAGCCTCGCACATTTTTCACTGGCACATGCAGCATACGGCGCGCGGCGATGGTGTTATCGCCCTTGGACTTCATACGTAACACAATGTCGATGGCGACGACAACAAAACGGCGCCTGGGGTGTCCATCCATCCATCCATCCATCCATCCATCCATCCATCCATCCATATGGATGGTGAACGAGTCTGGAGAACAGGTGAAAAAAAGGTGAACGAACCTGGAAATGCTTGTCAGTTATATTTATATTTAACAAACACAGACCGATTTATCAGTCACACGCGTTGAACCATGGGGGCCCGAAAAATTGTTTGGATTTGCATTTATTTCTTACAAGCATATAAAATCTCAAGAAACCCAGGAACAAAAGGCAATGAGTGCGTCAGAGAGGCCCCGGATTCCACCCATTAGCAGCAGTACAGCACACACAAAAAATGGATATTTGCGACAAGCAAAATTCATAATTAAAGAAGGTATTGTAATTGGTGTTTAAGTCTACAGTGTAAATGCATCGGTGGTTTCGGTAATACTATTGTTGAGGTTATGCGCAATGAAATACTATAAACATTAATTACTTGCAATATTCACAACTAAAATAGACAGCAGATGTGGGTGACTTCCAATAATTATGACCCGATTTCTAGCGAAGTCGTTTCTCTTGAACAGCCGCAATAAACGTTGGAGTTTCTTGTAATTATACCGCATACTTTGAAAGTTATGATATTTGATATTATGCAACTGTCCCGCTTGAAAACCTGCCCGCATGTAATGCTTTGGAGCACTTCTTGTTATGAATTTTAAAAGAGCCAGTTGCCATCAACACATACGTTACATCACCATGGAATTTACCATGGTTAAGAGACTTAGAAGGGCTAGTTCGTTGCTAGCTTGATGATTTACCATGGTGTCCTTGCTCCCTCCCTGCCCCACCTGCCTCAGTTCCCGCTAGATTTGATGTCGGCTGAGTTCACAGTTCCTCAAGGCAACGACGGTATAAATTCTTTGTTCGCCAAACGCATACATAAAGTTCGAGCTCACTTGAATGCGTAATTTGCTGCAAATGTGATTTATAGTCCCCTACCTTTGAAGCTTACCTACATATTGCCCATAACGCGCTCTTTATTTTCGCCAAATATAAGCAAAATTCCTTGTTCAGTTCAGCGAGGGCATCGCTCAAATCAAGACGGACCGTGTTATAGCGCCTGAAGGCAGGGAAAGAAAAGAGATGGCTTAGTAATTATTTGCAACGATTCTAAGAGGTCCGGGAACGTAAAAATTTTGTCAGATATTGCAGTTAATATGCCCCCCATCTCTTTTCCACAATATATAAACCTGTTGTACCCAACAGCTATGTCGGGACATTAGGTAGCATAGCTGATAGCGGCCATATCACACAGTCTAACACTTGAATAAGAATTTTTTACAAAAGCTGCGCTTCATACAACCTCATTTATCTTCGCACAGAGAGCTTCCACAGCATATCACTAATTTTCGCTAAATTTCACCTATTTGGTTTTTATAGTTCTGCCAGGGCAGCGGGCTCAACTCTTCCTGGCTCGTTAGACACGCTCATAACACCCTAGAGTGCTTGCATACGTAAATTATTGCGAAAGCCCCAATTCCTTATCTATTTTGAGCCTGACCTGCACATCACCCATTAACTCGTTCTTAGTCACCAAACATAACGAAGCGGCCTCCTTTTGTTTTCTGAGCGAAACTAATATATCACGCATGAAACAGTAAAAGTAAAAAGTTGAGAGTACAATAACTATTCTTAACGCGTCTAAATGAGCTAGAAACGTTAAAGCTAAGCGTGACATTGCGCCTAAAGTGCTGCGTGCTCCTTCAAAGTAAAAAATATCTGAAACGCAGAGTTCTCTTGGAACATTGGGAAGCCCAGCTAGTAGCAGCAGCGTGATACGTTGATACACTTGCTTAACATTTGTTTAACCTGGTAGTTTATGAACGCTCATTTACTATCGCAAATAAAGTTGGCCTATTGTTCCCCTTATGTTCGCAAAATTTCACCTCAGTTGTAGTCGTAATTACGCATCGCAGCCGTCTAAGTTTTGCAGCTTTGGTAAAACAGACTAATAACGCTATGGATAATTTGCGTACATATTCTGCTAGAAAATGCGCATTTAACACCCACCCATTCGGAACATTGCCTACACATTGGCCATACCATGCCCCTCATTTTTCGGAAATATAAACAAGATGCCTTGTTTAAGTCACTGAGGACAGCGGAGAAACAAACTACGAGTGTCGTAAAATACATGAAAAAAACGAGGGGTTAGTAATTATCTGCCACAGTTGCATTTAAAGCAGGAAAGTGAAAGTTTCGCAACGCATTGCGCTGAAAATTTTCCCTATTTTCACGGGAATTGAACCGTCTTTTGTGCTGTTGTTTTAGGAGTATGGCAATTTCTATTATTGGCAGTACGACACCTTGGAACGCTTCAATAAACTTTCTACAAAGGCTGTAATGAACCTACGCAAAACAAACATATCTCGCTGGTCTATCAGAACATTGCTTGGTACTTCGAATATACTGTGCCCCGCATATTTTACTGAGGTTACCGTGGGAGAAAACTAAATGATATGTATAACGCATAAAAATGGCAGAAAGCGATTATTCATTAACTGTTTTCACAGCACATAAGAAACCTACACATTGCAAATTTTCAGTACACCTCACCGAAAAGTGGCCTTCATTCTTTGAAAGTACTAAATATCTGCCTTTTCCTCTTCTTTCTGGAAACATGTTATAGTTTAACTCTTATTTAGAAACAGCCTGAAAATGAAAACGTCGAAGTAAGAAGTGACACTTGCCTTTAGAAAAAAAAAAGGTACTGAAACTGCTTTGCACGTTAGACCAACGCCAGTTTCACGAGCCCATCTACGATAAATCGCGATAAGACAATTAAATTGGACAGTTATACCTGTAGGAGATTCATTAGACTTTTCACGATGATAATATGCAGGGACTGCCACGCCTTGTGTGTTATCTCTGGACAGAGATAAATAGTTCCGGCATGTGAGAATCCTATGATTTCATGCCGTAAGGCACGCAATCTCTGGGCGCAGCTAGTTATAGTGCTTTATCCGAACCTCCCCTCGCCCGCAGGTTAAATCTAGCAAGCTGATTCGAATACGGATATAGCGGTCCCAAAGAACTGGAAATGATGCAAGTTGCGCCAGCTGACATTTGCTACGGCGGGAACTTCCCAGCGCCAGGCCTTCTGCGCAACGCAAACGCGTGTTGTCAATCCCGCGCGCCGTCCGCTACGGTGCGTTCCGAGAACGGACAAGAGGCAACCCTCGCTGTGCAAGCAGAGGATGCGTAGTAAAGAAGAGCATCACTGATGTGGTGGCTCTGCCCCGTTTTCCTTCTCTCTTTCTCTCCCTCTCTCTATTAAGAAAGAAAAGTTAGCTTCAGCTGTATTTTTGTTGAACTATCCAGCATGCAGCCGAAAGTAGCCGCTTTCAACAGTGTGTGTGGGGGGGAGGAGGGAGGGGGGCAAATGACATACTTTGCCTCTGCACTTATGACAGTGGGGGGAGGGGGGCAAGTGCCGCCCCCCTCACGGTAGATACGCCTATGCGGGACGGTATGACACGATCTTAAAAAATAAACGTCAGCAAATACGGCCCTTGATGTTCATTTCTTCTCGCAATAAAAACGCGTGTGTTGGCTGGCGCGCGCACGCGCGCTCGGTTTGCACCGACGGAGCGAGCCCGTTGTTGTGCCATTACCACCAGCCCGGATTCCGAATCTACAAGATGCAGAATTTATCCTGCGAACGCCCTTTGGACAAACGTGGGGCTGCGCCGAAAGGCACAGCGCCCTAACTCTCCCTTGACAAGTCAAGATGCTGAGCCATCAGGCAGCGGAGTCCTGAGGAGAAGCATCGGCAAGCGACATGTCCAAACGTGCAACAAAGTGCTAGACAGCCCGGCGCCGTATTTCCTTTTCCCTGGAGGTCACCGCGCACGGCAACTTTGAAGCGGGTGGCCAGCCCTGTCGCTGGTTGGACCTCTCGGACGACCGTCGAGTGCTGGCTTTGTATTGGACCGTTTGAGTAACAATCGTTTCTCGGGGCTTTATAAGCCCCGACGCCGCCGCCTGGAGAACCGGATCCACCGACCCACCGGGAGCCGAGTGCCGCTCTCGAGTGGAGTGAGATGTGTGTCGCGTTGCAGTCTCGCCGGACGTCGCCGAGCGGGAACAGTCGCGTTTGCTGTGAGCTCTCGGCCCCAGTGCAGATCCGATCTTGTCCTGTATAATGACCTGTATATAGTGTATAAAGTCCCTTTTGTTATTCTCACCGACGCCTGACTCGGAGTCTTCGCTACCAACGCTCTGTCACGAAACGGGTGACGAGCGCTACGGGACCACCTCAAAGTCGTAGTACCGTTCGTGCCCGGGTTCTCGAGAACTACGAGCGCGCACACCGAGCGCGAGAGCGCGCTCTGAATCCACTAGCCGATGCCGCCGCGCGCCTGCCGCACTGAAATCCTGTTTCGCTGTCGTACGTGCTGTTGCACGCCTCTTTGTCCAACGACCGCGCCGCCGCACTGCAGCCTCTCCGGAAGTTCGGGTATATACGTGAAGACAGTTGTCACGTGGTCAACGTGACTAGAAAAGTTTGAAGGCTGGCACTAAAATTGAAGAAGGGCCAATATTAATACAAAGGACTAACTGCAGGCAAAAATTCATGACGTATACCTGTTATAACTTTCTCGCAGAAAGTCCTTGAGTGCACGTTATGCTGCCGTGCTGAGTCGCATTTAATCGCTTTACGGTGGTCACCCACGATGTTCTCTTTAGTGGGCACCGCTACTCGGACGGAAACCGAGAACTACCGTCGCTATTCCCGTAATTATTCGTACATCCATACGCGACGCACTGGGCTGGCAGGGCATTGGGAAACGCGGGCACTGGAGCTTGCCTGAGCGTGCAGGAAGGCCCGGTCAGGCGAGGAGACCTCTGCTAGCTTTCCAACCCGCAAGCGGCGTGCTCACGCATGCGCAGTAGCTTTTTTGCAGAGTGTCCATTGTGCAGCATTCTTTTTTTTTCTTTTAACAATGCACACTCCAAAATTTACCGCCAAATAAACGTAAGCAGCTGGTCTACGTCAACGGGGAACCCAAGTATGCTCTGCACTCCTGTCGGAAACTAAGCATGCGTAACATAAACAGCACGCGAAGATCACATTGCGAACAGATGAAGCACAGGATAAAGAACACAGCACACAAGCCCGGTGGCTACTTGGACAGGTTGGTGCGACATGCTCAAGATGAAACAACGAAAAAAAAACGAAAAAGAAAACTTGCAAAGTAGGGCACATGGCAGCGTCAGCCCCGTATGTTTCTTTTGCCTGTGTTTTCATACTCCGTTTGACCTCGAGTGTGTCTAGTACACGTCTGCAGTCAGAGATGCAGTTGTGCCAAACGTATATTACTGATCGTGGCGGCCTCTCGATCGCGCCTTGGAAACCTCGCGCGTGCAGCTACGGCCTCCTAGGCGCCAGTGGCTGCGGCAAGACGAGCCTGCTGAAGTGCCTGGTCGGCCTGTGCAAGCCGAACTCTGGCATGGTGCTGGTGTTCGGCAAGCAGCTGCACCAAGGACTCGTGCCTGGACCGGCCGTGGGGTTTATGCCGCAGGTGCGCTGCTAGACGCAAGTACACAACCCTTTATACGAAGCATGCCTGTTGCAAAGTGCGTGGTTTCTGCGCAAATCAACGCTGGCACTTTTTTATTTTTGCAGCCGATGAGCTGACGAAAGAAGCCGTAACCGCGAGTGTTACCAGACTTAAGGTTAGACGCGTGTTTCGTGTCGACCACGAGCCTCTTCGACAGCTTCCTCTGCGCAGAGCAAGCCGTGTTGGTCTACGTGTGTCGCTAGACTTACTGGTGCACGTTGAGCATGTCGAGCAGCGCAGACGCGACGGACGGCAGGATAAGTGATGCAGGACAAAGTGCATGCATGTATTGTCTGTAATAAGTGTTCCGCATTCTGCGTTGCTCGCCATGTTACAGTTAAAACTCGATCTAACGAAACAAGATTTTATGAAGTTCCCGATCTAACGAAGAAATTTACATTCCCCGGCAGGTATCCATAGGGTTCAGTGTTATCATCAACCCGAATTAACGAAACAAACTTGGCCGAACTCGATTTAACGAAGTTTTTCCTGAAATAACTTAGTAAAAGAAAGAGGTGACTTCTTTCTCATTTTGACGCATACGGGCTCTTCTTCTAGCGTGTGCTCTAAAGCTATGGTGTTAGAACATCTAGGCGCCATGGTCATATCCCTTGCTCTGTTTTGTAGAGGCTGCACGCCGCGCCCATGGACGTAACAGCCGACTCAACACCGCTTCGATAGGGGTGGCGATGGTTGCTTTCGTTATTTCATGGTTTATGCGGCAGATGGTTGGATTAGTGGCAAATACAATGCCGCGCGGTAGCCTTTGCGTGTCGCTACGTTACAATATTGAGATTTTGAAAGACTAAAAAATGACTTTCTCGATTTTACGAACTTCCCAATTTAACGGAATAATTCCAGCGCGCTCATCCCTTCGTTAAATCTAGTTTCAGCTGTATTACAATTACAGGCATCGTAATACAGAGCCATGACGCACCCAAGAAACCTTTTGGGAGAGTCATAACCACGGCTCAGTGCAACTAGAGTGCAGCTGTTTAGCGTCGGACTTTCTGCTTTAAAACCTCAGTGCTCACTAAGCATGGTAATTGCCTTCCGACCGAAGAACGTGACGTGACATGCGATGATGTGTTAAATTCTTGCATTCTCAGACCTTAAGGTGCACTTGAAAGCATAATGGCGGGCACAGGCGACATGCAGCCGGGCGCATTGCCCCCTTGAAGCGCACCGACAAATTCGCTGCTGTTGCGGGTTCTTGCTTGCACGCGTGCTATTGGGACGAGCATTGCGAACGTCGGCCCGCCCGTTCTCAGAATTTGTTTAAACGAGTGACCAAAGGAACGCGCGAAATAGAAGAAATCGCAGGCGTGAAATTGGATTGGATTCACAGGGCTTTTCGGTGAGCCAACAGAACAGAACATTGGCGCAAGACTGCGCCTCTGTGCACTCGCACCATCCCCCGCGGTGCCACTGAGAAGCGTAAGAGGCCCCGTAGAAAACTTTCCATGCAGTAGCAAGCGTTTATTTCGACTGCAGTAAAACGCTCCAGCAAAATCGTAAATGTATATATCGGTGCGCCCGAGCGAGCACCAGAATAAGGCATCGATGGTATCATGTTCTAACGCGACTACACCACCTACAGCGCTGTTTGCGTATGGTTGAACTGCAATAAATCTTGTCTTTTTACCGTTAGATGACATTTCGAATGAGCATAGTGCCGTTTTTAATTGTTAGTTCGTTTTAGAAGGCATTAGTAAACTATGCGTAAGAACACTGTACACTCCTCGTGAGTATTTATGTGCTGAGCATGTTGTTTATCTGCATGTATTAGACTCTCGTTTTTGAAGAGTTGGGCGATCAATTCCTATGACAGCGGCTCGTATGCACAATACACAAGCACGCAGGCACAAGTCTGGAGCGCTGCAACAGAAACGACCTAACGCGCACGCGTCATACATCAAATTTCATGTCCTGCGTAGTATTCATTTAGGCGACTGCTATATGCGAGCAAGGTTTTCGTGAGAGAACGGAAGCAGTAATTCCTCGAACACCTCTGGTCGGCCATATTACGCGCGACACGCACAGTACGTGTGTAAAGCGGAACATCAGCGGTATACCTTGTGTGCCCTGTCGTACTCTCTAGTTTGTGTATATATATACAGGGAGGCTGAACATGCGCGCCATTTTGTGCCGGTGTGGTGCAGGAGCTCGCTCTGCACGAGGACTTCACCATCGCGGAGAACATGTACTTCTTTGGCCAGCTGCTGGGAATGCCGTGGGGACTGATCTACGGCAGGATCAACTTCCTCTGCTCTTTCTTCCAGCTGCTGCCCGCCAACCGATTCGTCGAGAACCTCAGGTACAGCTCCACACTGGATTTCACGATGCTTGCACTGACGCATTTCGCGATGCAGATTGCGATCGCGGACTTGGGTCAGTTTGACGAGCGCGAAGCAGTGCTGAGACGCAACAACGCCGGCATACATGGGTTGCCTTGCTTTCAACTTGTTTTCATTTGCAACTAATATCTCTCAAGTACTTCGTGCAAAAACCTGTTTTCTTGTGTAAATTATAGTTGCGCTGCTGCAAAGGCCGCGGTGTGAAGGGCCGCACGAAGCTTTAGTTTGTAAGTGCTGTTTGCCACTGACCAGCCTCCTTCGATTGTAACTATGTCGGACATCACGATTTGCTGCCGTCTGGTCTTGGGAATTTTTTGTGAGTGCGGGCGCAAAGCTGATGCAAGTTCGGGGCCCTAACGCTCCACGAGCACTAGACATCGGTGCAGAATGGTCTAGGGGCAGTGGTAACTTTATGCATTCTGTGATACCACATCGTTAACTGTGTCACCGCGGCTGGATAATAAATAAGGTGCGGCTTGCCGTGTGCATCGAAAAATGCTGTCTTCCGCCTTCCGCCGTTTCGCCACCAGTCGGGAACTGTTGTCTGAGACATCGGCATAGAGAGATGCGAGAGGAACGCGCTGCGAACGCCGACGCCGTGGAAACTGACGCGTTCCGTCCCCGAGAGCTAGCGCCGTTCGGCCCAGCCAAGTGGCTGAAAATGCCACGACGGCTGAGACATTCGCTCCCATTATGACCCGCCTGATGCACTTGATGTCTGACTTAATTTCTGCGTTCAAGGTATACCCTTACAGTATCAATAATACGTAGCAGGGACGATAATGGCACACGCGCTGGGTTAGCATTTACACAGGGTCCTGAATATTTGGCTGCGCGTATTCAAAGAAAGGTTTTGCGCATGCACCGCTGTACTGTTCTCGCTCAAATTTTGCAAAACGGTCGCATTTTGCCGTCGACTCCGTTTAGTATAACACTTGGCGCACTTGATTGCCTGGTTTCTGAGAAAAAAGTGGAACTTCGCCAGCGCTTATGGGAATGCGAGCTGCTGCCACGACGGCGCAAGCATAAACATGTGTCCAGTGGCGCAGCAACGGGGGGAGGGGGAGGGGTGCACGGGGCCAGTAGGGGGGGGGGGAGGTGTCATATACGTCTGAAGACGCCCGAAAAGTGTCGATATCCTCGCATTCCTCGATTACACCTGGGGTAGGGGGGGGGGGGTGTGACAGAAGAGCTAAGGGCCCCGGGTGCCAGACGACCTAGCTACGCCACTGCATGTGCCACCACTTGTCGTCTTCTGCAGAAGGCAGCGTTTCAGAAAACGCACTCGCCGCTTCCAGGAGGGAACCGGTTTCACGGTTGCTACGAGCGGACGCGCCGTGTATGGGCTCCTCATTCAAAGCCCACAGCGACGATTCAGATCGTCCATAGAAGCAATGTACTGCTGAAATTCTACCCCCTCATGCAATACCCCTTCAATGGGGCCTTTGAGGTACTAATAAATAAATAAATAAATAAGTTCAGCCCAGAGGGCCCCACGTGCCTAAAAACGTATGTTATTTATTCACGATAAATGTGTTAAGGATAGATGTGGATAACTCAATATAGAACGATTTCTGAACAGTGCTGGCCTCGCTGTTCCGGAATCGCACGTGCGCAGATTTTTTATTTATTTATTTATTCATACTGTCAGCACAAGTCAAGACAGGAATTGCCATTACATTGCTGTCATCAAACTAGACATAGTAGATGTTTAAACGATTCTATAGAAAGCAATCAGGATAGGAAGGCACAACATATAAACAAATATAAAGCAATAAACAACATGAGTTACAATGAATAAGCTATAGCACTATATGGGTCAACGAAAAAGTAACGCGCGGAAACAACTGCAACCGACAAACAGCTAACAATAAAACGTATTCTCAACCGTTTACAAATAATTGGTAACAGCCTTTACAAAAGATTACAAATCAGTACATTCTACTATATCATGTCGCAAGTTGTTCCAATGGTCTATGCTTCGAACCAGGAACGAATTTTTGAAGGATCCTGTTTTATAATTAAGTTGTTTAATATGTTTTGGATGCTTTGTTCTGGGGTTAGCAGGTCTCTCTAATGTGATGTGTTTTTCTAACTTTACTTTATAGTCTCCGCTTAATATGTGGAAAAAGAATGTCAGCCGGTTAAGCTGCATTTTTTGCTTGACAGTCATGAGGCCAGCTCTATCTCTAAGTTCGGTGACGGACTGGGTTCTAGCGTATGTGTTAAAAATAAACCTGAAGGCACTGTTTTGTTCGCGCTCACATTTTAGTGCGTTTTGTTGAGCGTACGGCTCCCAAACATGGCTTGCATAAGTCAGTACAGGAAGTACAGTCATTTTGTAGGCCATTGTTTTTACCTCTAGGGTGGCGTCGTGAAGTTTTCGTCGTAATGACCAAAGTGTGCACATGGCCTTATTACAGATGTTGTCGACATGTACCGACCAATCAAATCATGTGTGAGATGAATTCCTAGGTATTTAAATTCCTTAACCTCAGATAATTCGGCTCCGTTAATGCTGTAGGGGAAAATTAAAGGATCTGTGTTACGCGTCATACGCACACAAACAGTTTTTGATGCATTCAGTTCCATTTGCCATTCATCACACCAGAGACTGACTTTTTGTAAATGGTAACTAAGCTTCTGGCGATCATTAGGAGTGCATATTTTAGCATATATAATGGTGTAATCTGCAGAATGCTTGATGGATATTTGCGGCGAAAAACCTGCTTCCATATCACTAATATAAATGGAAAAAAGTAAAGGGTCTATAATAGAATACTTGCGGCACACCCGATCAAACTGGTTTATTCGTAGTGCCTACAGAATTTAATGAAACAAATTGTTCCCTTTCTGACAAATATGCCTCAATCCATTTTAATAGCTGGGTATTACCTAAGAAATGAGACAGCTTCATAAGCAGCTTTCTGTGGGATATTCTGTCGAATGCGTTGCGCAAGTCGATAAAGATCATATCTATTTGACCCCTTCCATCAATACATTGACCGATTTCATGCGTAACTTCAGTGAGAATAGTGACTGTGGAGAACCCTCGGCGAAAGCCATGCTGGTTTTTACCCAAAATATCGTTCTCTTCCACAAATTTAGTTAGGTGAGTAGTTAGGATGTACTCTAGCGTTTTGCAACATGTACTTGTCAAAGAGATTGGTCGGTAATTAATAATAATAATATTTGGGGTTTTACGTGCCAAAACCACTTTCTGATTATGAGGCACGCCGTAGTGGAGGACTCCGGAAATTTTGACCACCTGGGGTTCTTTAACGTGCACCTAAATCTAAGCACACGGGTGTTTTCGCATTTCGCCCCCATCGAAATGCGGCCGCCGTGGCCGGGATTCGATCCCGCGACCTCGTGGGTCGGTAATTAGTGACGTCATGTTTGTGAATCGGTACTACCTTAGCCCGCCTCCAGTGTCTCGGAACGTCACCAGATTCTAGAGATTTCGTATAGATATCTGAAAGGAAACATGAACACGACTCGGGGTATTTCTTTAAAAAAGCGTAGGGAATTTTATCAGGGCCAGGACATTTTTTCTCATCTAGTTTAAGTAGCAGGTTCACAATGCCGTCTTGTCTAATAGTTGGTTCAGATGTACAGTGCCTAGTGGAATGTACTGCTTGGGGTGTAGAACCATCATCCTATGTGAAAACCGATTAAAAATATTCATTGACGAGGCAAGCCATTTCAGAGCGGTTCGTGAGTCTTATTTTCACTTGTCAGAAATTGAATGCCGGATTTGGGCCCTGAAATGTACTTCCAAAGTTTTCCCGGAGAAGATTTAATAAAATTGGTAAGTATTTTATTCATGTAACAACGTTTCGCTTTAATAATTTCCATTTTAAGTTCCTGTGAAGCGGAATGAATATACAGTGACGTGTTCTTGTAGAGAATTTTCTAGACCTCATCCGTTTCAGGAGACGCTTTTTATTAATTATTCTCCGTGTAATCCAAGGTTTTTTCCTGTTAACTTTCTTGGGGCGCTAGGGAACAAATAGTGCTATTGATTTCAATACCACACTTTTAAACTTCTCGCAAGCATCATTTCCTGACGTAGTATTTAGCGAAATAAAATGGCCGATATCATCATAACCTTCCTCTAAATAGTTCAATACTGCAACATCATCTGCTTTAGAAAAATCGGAGACTAGCAAAGCTTTATTCTTTTCTGCTCGGGTATATATGTGGTAGAGACAT